>NC_079213.1:88810130-89012630 GCF_029633865.1 Lampris incognitus | reverse complement strand
GCACAACCATCTCTAGGGTTTACAGAGAATGGCCCGAAAAAGAGAAAATATCCAGTGAGCGGCAGTTCTGTGGGCGAAAATGCCTTGTCAGAGGAGGTCAGAGGAGAATGGCCAGACTGCTTCAAGCTGATAGAAAGGCAACAGTAACTCCAATAACCACTCATTACAACCGAGGTATGCAGAAGAGCATCTCTGAACGCACAACACGTCGAACCTTGAGGCAGATGGGCTACAGCAGCAGAAGACCACACCGGGTGCCACTCCTGTCAGCTAAGAACAGGAAACTGAGGCTACAATTCGCACAGGCTCACCAAAATTGGACAATAGAAGATTGGAAAAACGTTGCCTGGTCTGATGAGTCTCGATTTCTGCTGCGACATTCGGATGGTAGGGTCATAATTTGGCGTCAACAACATGAAAGCATGGATCCATCCTGCCTTGTATCAACGGTTCAGGCTGCTGCTGGTGGTGTAATGGTGTGGGGGATATTTTCTTGGCGCACTTTGGGCCCCTTAGTACCAATTGAGCATCGTGTCAACGCCACAGCCTACCTGAGTATTGTTGCTGACCATGTCCATCCCTTTATGACCACAGTGTTCCCATCTTCTGATGGCTACCTCCAGCAGGATAACGCGCCATGTCATAAAGCTCGAATCATCTCAGACTGGTTTCTTGAACATGACAATGAGTTCACTGTACTCAAATGGCCTCCACAGTCACCAGATCTCAATCCAATAGAGCACCTTTGGGATGTGGTGGACCGGGAGATTCGCATCATGGATGTGCAGCCGACAAATCTGCAGCAACTGCGTGATGCTATCATGTCAATATGGACCAAACTCTCTGAGGAATGTTTCCAGTACCTTGTTGAATCTATGCCACGAAGGATTAAGGCAGTTCTGAAGGCAAAAGGGGGTCCAACCCGGTACTAGCAAGCTGTACCTAATAAAGTGGCCAGTGAGTGTATATATATATATTTTTTTTTTTAAATATATATATATAGTTATACTATGTATGATACTGGCATTAATGTGAGATTCTGAAATGGGCTATTATTGATACATTAAACTGTTTTGGACAGCTCAAATAGTTTCATTCAATATTATGATATTGACTGCACAGTGTTAATAAACTGTACCTAAAGAAAGATAGTTAAATGTTTTTTTTTCCCTTTTCAATTTAATCTTCTGTTTAAATGAGAAAATTGCATAAATACTGCCAGCGATCACCAATACAAAAAACTGGTAACTGCCAACAGCGGCCGGCTCAGTGGAACGGCTCTGGCTTGCTGTGCCGAGAGAGTCTGTTTCATGCTGACGTACCATCAGATAGCAAGCAACATGAATCAGTGATTTTGATTGGAATGGAACATTTCCCTGGTGCCTTTCGCATGACACCGGCAAGGCGTGGGGGGGGGGGGGTCAACGGCCTTTCAAATCAGACCAACGTTTCCGTTTGCTTCCAACGATAAGCAATCTCTCTTACTCTTTAATTAACAGAGTAAGAGCGTGGCGCTCTTTGTTGCGGGACTTGTTCAAAAGTGTTTGTTGAAATACAATCCCGTGGCCTTTTGTCGCTGTGCTGGAGTCCGACCTTATCCCCTTTCTCCTCCGTTTCGCCATGCCCGATGATAGTCCTCTCGAACCCCGAGCCCCCGGCCAAAAACAACAGCTAAGGAACACTGAAAGAAAGAAAAATGATAAAGCAAAACCTCCCACCCCACCCCACCCTGCCGCACCCCTCTCTTTCTCTTTCTCTTTCTGTCACACATGCATCCATTCTCAATCACGCGCTCTCCCCTACTGGCACATCTAATCAAATTAAAACCGAGGCGAGGTGTAGGGAACGGCTGTCGCAGGGCCTTCCTGCCACCGGAGTCAGGGAGGGAAAGGAGGATAGAGGGGATGGGGTTGATGGCTACCCCTTCATATGCACACACACACACACACACACACACCACCCCTCCCTCAAAACCACCTCTCTTAATCCTGCCTGGAGACCAAAGCGAGGGAGAAAGGGCCTGTGTCTGCCACCCCAAGGAGTTAGAAAAACAGTAAGGAAACCCGCTGGTCTCGCACGCCAAACCCCTGCATAATCTGGGCTACAGGAGGGCGGCCTTTGGGACAAGTGACGAGCCTGGTGTGCATTTTCCGTTGAGCTAAATGCGTATGCGTGCGTGTGTGCACGTTTGCGCGCGCGTATGTGGAGTTGCTGGTTCGAGTTTGCCAGCCAATCACAGTCACTCACGGGTAACAGATGGTGCCTTATCATTGGCCGGGATCGACTGTGCGGCACACATTCCTAGACATGCCGGTAATGCCCCCCTTTGTGTTGTTTAGCTAATGCTAACTTCACGTTACATTACACGCCAATTTAGCATCAGAGCACACTCATTATTCTATACATCTATCAGCATCGGAACCAGCAACGTGGGGAGGGTTTGTTGAGTGGCTAAGATAATCATTGTGTGATGATTAGACAGGCTATCACACCCTCCTGTGTGCTTCCCCTCTAATTACACTTTCAAGTGAGAGTAAATTATGACGGTCACGACCGGGTTGTGCTGCTCAGTGTGCTCCCAGCAAAGCCTAACCCTCACCTGAGCACCAAAAAAAGAAAAAAGAAAAAAAAAGGCTGGTCTGTTAGCAGCATCCATCCGTGTTCGCCCTTTTAATAACGCCCTTTTATTCTTGAACACGTTATTAAATGCTGTCACTCAGGCTGAATACCGGGCATAGCTGGATAAAAGCTTAAATGGGGATGGGGAGAGTTGGGGGGAGGGGAGGCGGGGGCATGTTAAAAAGAGACCTCTGAATGATGGATCTGTTCAACTCCCTTAAATGTCGGTGTTGTGAATAGAGAGAGAAAGGTAAGAGGCTGGGAGGCTGGAGGGAGGCCAAGTGCATTATGGCAGGGGTGAGGAGTTCATGCAGGGGCTGCACCAGGGTAGCTGGCCTCGCTCCCGGCCGGACGCCAAGATGGCTGGTCCGAGAGAGAGAGAGAGAGAGAGAGAGAGAGAGAGAGAGAGAGAGAGAGAGAGAGAGAGAGAGAGAGAGAGATGATTGACACCCATTCTGACCTACTGGATGATTGACAGATACAGCGCGTGTGCAATGCTGATCGTTGACAAACGTGTTGATAGAATGATTGTGTGTGTGTGTGTGTGTGTGTGTGTGTGTGTGTGTGTGTGTGTGTGTGTGTGTGTGTGTGTGTGTGTGTGTGTGAGAGAGCATTTGCACATGTGTGCGTGAACTGCCACATGTGGGGCTATGTGCAAGTGTAATTGCACAGAGTTTATTAACGGATGTGTCTGTGAGCATGGGTGTGTGTGTGTGTGTGTGTGTGTGTGTGTGTGTGTGTGTGTGTGTGTGTGTGTGTGTTTGTTGGTGTGTACCTCTATGTGTTTTGCCTTAGCTATATGTTTGTCATTTATGATTTTGTAGCTGGCACTATGACTTCCAGCAGTAGCAGCAGTAAAGTGTTCTTGATTTGATATTGAAAGCCCCCCACCTCATCCCCCTAGTGAGAGACACAACTCATGGTGAGGTTTAACACGGGTCTGTGACAGGCTCAGAATGCTGGTTACAGGGAGCTTTGACTGGCTGATGGGAAAATGAGTTTCCAAAGCCTTCTCAGAGCAGTCACACAGTTGGTGATGCTGGAGTGCTTGACTCACACATATACACCACGCACATGCCCATGCTCATGCACGTGTTTGCACACACACACACACACACACACACACACACACACACACACACACACACACACACACACACACACACACACACACACACACACACACACGCGCACACACACACACACACACACACACACACACACACACACACACACACACACACACATACACGCACACACGCACACACACACACACACACACACACACACACACACACACACACACACACACACACACACACACACACACACACACACACACACAGGTACACAGGCATACACACACTAGAACAGCTACACAGTATGCTACTCAAACACATGCATAGACATGCACTCTCATGCAAACTCATAAACACTCAAACAAACACACACAACACGTGCGCACACATACACACACACACCCACACACACAGAAAACAAATCACCTGCTTGGAGACATGGTGGATTATGGGGAATTAGGGAGGGGGGCACTGTGTGACTTGGCACAGGTTCACCCCCACCCCCAGCAGGGCTGAGGACTTCTGTTACTGTCGATGCGGAGGTCTGATCCTCTGCCAAAACTCATAGATACACACATCTTACAATAGAAAGCACACAGATGCTCTTACACACAATGATAGGAGCACATGCACAAGTCAGCAGAAGACATGCCTTCATCCGCATGCTTGTTTCGACACGCTCGCACAATGCACGGCACACAGGCACATTTGGTGAAAATAGATGTGCCTATGCACACATGCCAGCATGAGTGTGTTTATGAGCGTCCTCTCCAACAGTAGCAACTGTAACAATGACAAAGCTTAGCAGCGCAACAGAAGCCCCTCTGTAGGTCGACACATGAGACTTGTGTTCATACACTGCTACCATTCACAGTCTTACAGCAGGATCACAGCAGCGCAGCTCTCACTAACCTGCAGCTGTGCACTGATGTGATGAAAAACCCAGCCTTTAGTTAAATCTCATTATTCATTTAGGTTAAATCCAATCCAGCTAATGTAAAGTGTGACGTGGTGCAACCAACACAGGGTATCATTTGATGTCAAGTAATTATGATCTGTGCTCGCCACAAATGCACATTTGCCTTTTGAAGACAGGAAGTGTTTCGGTAGTATGAAATAAAAGGCAGAAATGTCCAAACAACAGCCTTTTTTTGATAGCGTTAACAGTGAGTAACGAAACATGTTCAAAGATTTCTTTAAATCCTGACCATTTCAAGAAAGGCAGTATTAAAGTACATATGCATGTACCTTCTCATTGACAATGACACACCAAAATAACACAAATCAAGGAACTTTTAAAGAGGGGCTCTTTTCTATATTGCAGGTGTTGAATGCTGGTGACTCAAGGTCATTATGTTATTTTCCATAAAACTGATATGCACAGTGTTAAAATACAGCTCTTTAAATAGCCAAAAAAAACATAAATGGAGTGACAGCACATAGGAAGCATCTGTTCTTACAATGCCAACGCAGCACTTGGACATTTACTGAGTAATCTTGGACTTATCATTATTATTATTATTATTGTTATTATCATTATTATTACTATTATTTACATAGCAATTTTCTTATGGGCTCGATTAGTTGGCCCATGGACTAAAGATGAAGAAAATGCAATACCGGATGAAAATTACAAACACACACACACACACACACACACACACACACACACACACACACACACACGTATACAAATCTCAAACACACGAGAGGAGGAACACACAGATTCAATTCAATTCAATTTTATTGTCATTAAAAACAATGTGCAGGCACATGTTAAAAATGAAATGAGGGATGAGGGATGTGTCCATATATACATATGTAGAACATGGAACACAAGCAAGGACACAAACACATGCACCAGTGTAGTGCAGGACAACTTGCAATACATAGGCAATGGCATAACGCACACACATCCACACTTGAGGTCAGCACTTTTACAGTACATCTACACATGCATATCTCTCCCACTCCCTGCCAGTTGTCAGTCACTGCCTTTGAGCACAAGGCCTGGGGGACTAGTTTAAATCCTTCTGGAGACAGGATGACGGGCACACACACACATATACACACACACATACACACACAGCAGGACAATTAGGGCACACACACACACACACACACACACACACACACACACACACACACACACACAGCAGGACAATTAGGACACACAACCACACACACACACACACGCACACACACACACACACACACACACACACACACACACACACACACACACACACACACTCTGACTGATATGGAAAGTTCTTTGCTTGTGACAGAGCTGTCAGCGGAGAAATAAAACTTTTTGCGATAAAACTCATTACTTTTCACTCCAATGTTTCACCTCCTAACAAAGACAGCCTCACACTCTTTATAAACAGAAATAAACCTTTCCAGCTCCCAAAGATGGACTTATACCTTGGCTTAGAGCCACGAACGGTTTCAAGCAAACACAAGAAAACGTGTGAAAGTTAACAAATATTGAAATCAAGCAGGAGATTAAAAAGTTTGGTCATTACAATTTTAATCTAATTGGTTGCAAATAATGAGGGACAAAATAACGTGTACTTGTAAATGTTTCACTGCGTTATCCCTTAGGTGTAATATAACAAAAAGGCCAATTTTGTATTTGTATTGTATCGGAGGAAACTTAACAAATCACTAATCAGTGGCTTGTTGTGCGCTGCCTTGCCTCGGATCCCCCTATGGTTTTTTTTCGCAGAAAGAATTGAAAGCTATTTCTGCCTTTTGTTAATTTACAACTTAATGAATTTCATTACCTGCATGAGTTGAACGTGGTTTGAAAACTTTAGGCCAGCATGGCGGAGGTTTGACGGGTGATTTAGGCAAGTCGACGGCGCTCCTCACATCACTCCAGGATTTGTGATGTGATTTGTGGAGCATTTTTCATTGTCTGCTGACAAGGTGTTGGCAGCTGTAACCAACAGCGGATGAGTTATGGGCATATCTGAGAGAAGATTCTTTGTTTTCATCCGGAGCGTTGCAAAATGACGGCAGCCAGGCAACCAGAGGCGAAAGTCAAGAGGCTTCAGCATCGAGAATGAAAGTTATGCAGATACTAAACAGATGTGGGCTGAAGCTCTCTGGCGCGGTGGCGTTGCAATTTGTAACGTGCTCTTTTGTTGTTTGTGAATGCCAACATCAACTGTCTTGCTGGCCTTGTCATGAGTGGCCATGGCAGCTGTGATAATATGCCTGTGACAGAGTTATATAGCAAGAGTTTATGGCCAAGAGCCTCCTCTGAAATGGGATGGGTTGCTGTGTGTTTTTGCATGTATTGTGTGTGTGCGCGCATGTGTGTGTGTCCTACTGCATGGCCTGGCAGATGATTTTTTAGTTGTTGATTTTTCCCCCCTTTTTCTCCCCAGTTGTACTTGGCCAATTACCCCACTCTTCCGAGCCATCCCGGTTGCTGCTCCACCCCCTTCGCCGATCCAGGGAGGGCTTCAGACTACCACATGCCTCCTCCGATACATGTGGTGTCACCAGCCGCTTCTATTCACCTGACAGTGAGGAGTTTTGCCAGGGGAACGTAGTGCATGGGAGAATCATGCTATTTGCCCCAGTTCCTACTACCCCACAAAACAGGTGCCCCGACTAACCAGAGGAGGCGCTAGTGCAGCGACCAGGACACATACCCACATCCGCCTTCCCACCCGCAGACACAGCCAATTGTATCTGTATGGATGCCCGACCAAGCCGAAGGTAACACAGGGATTCGAACTGGTGATCCCTGTGTTGGTAGACAACAGAATAGACCGCCACGCCACCCGGGCACCCCTGGCAGATGAGTTTTTGCCCAGCGGTGTACTTCATACCAGAATAATCACATCGTCATTTACTGCACTTAATGACACAAATGATGAAGATGATGAGGATGATGTGTGTGTGTTAAAATGTGTGTTCATGTTTGTATGTGTTTATATTTATTTCTTTATAATTCTGCAATCTACTACCACCATATACACTTAGAATTATAGTAATACATGATACACAACGAGACGTAAACATTGGGAGGTGGGCTACCCTGAAGCAAAAGTGCCTTCTTGAATTGTTCAACTTTCCCATTTTGTTTTCCCTTGTCGTGTTTACGACAGTCGTCCTGTGTGTGACCATCCACTAAATGGACCTCCAGCACATCGTGTCCTTGGCTTGGGAGTCCTTACGTGTGAATCTGCACCATCCACCTATTATTGGGCTTTTGATGAAAGGCCCGGTGGGAGCCGAACCCAAGGACACAGTCAATCTACCTGCCATCTGTCAGCAACTTGTCAGCTGGCTTTAGTAATTACGGAGGCATAAATACAGCCGGGAGACAGCGGATCGACGGCTGAATGAGGTCTATGCCCTGTGTATTCTTGTGGCCAAAAAAAAAGAAATTTTTTTTGAAAACCACTCCCAGACTCCGACGTCTTCCCTCAGGAAGTGGTGGCAGATTTTATGAGCCATTGGCCTCTGACATTTGAAACCTTCGACAAGACTTGCTGATTGGCTCATGACCCCCCCAGTGTAGGCTGGGGCTCGGGATTTAGGTGGATGAGGTCTATTTACAGGATGTGTAAGTGATTGTTCGTGTGTGCATGTGTCTGTATGTGAGTGAATCGGTATGTGTTTATCTAAGTAGGAAAGACACATAGAATGAGTCTGATTGTGCTGTGAACATATTTAATTTTTTTTCTTTCTTTTTTTTTTTTACTCTGCATTCATCCATAGGTTTGTGTAATATTCTGCTCGGGTAATTGCTTTTCTCCTCGGTCTCTGCTGCCAGGGCAGATAAGTCGGAGAAGGCAGGTTAGCGTGGCAGCATGCCATGCTAAAAGGATTATAAATATATTTCCTTTGAATTTCTCCAACTTTTATTCATCCAGGATGAACTGAACACATGCGCACTCTTTTTTTTTTTTGCAGAAAGGCCCTAATTCAAATTCACATATTCCCACTGTCACTTGGGAGCTGCCCAGCGCATCTCTGATTTTCTGCTGTGGACAAGCTAAACTGCTCCACTGAAGCATTTGGGGATTAAGTGTCTTGCTCAAGGGCACCTCGACGGTAGAACAAGTGTCATTCTTTCACCATTTCCTCTCTGTTTTTTTCAAACCAGTCCACAAATTCGAGCCGGTGAACTTGACCTCCAGCAAAGTGCAGTTAAAATCCCAGGATGATACAATCAGATCTCAGCCAACATGCAAAAACAGTTCAGATACCGGGACGCCTCCAAGCTTGCTTCTCCATACTCCGTATTACTGCTGCATGGCTTACCTCAAACAAATCCATCGATTCAACTATATTTCTTCTGAAGGAAAACATGATTTCTCCCAGAGGGACATTTACGGCCTTCACTCGAGTTCCAAACTGCAAAACATCCAGGGAATTAAGAGAGAACTGTTTTATGTGCGAACATCTCTGACCGGATAACCTATGGAAAACAAAGCATTGGAGGCAATAAAAGAGGAGCCATAAAACTGTTGAGGAAGATCAAGGATGAGGAGCTCCTGACTCTTGAGGCTCGACTCAGAGGGAAGAAGGCCTTAAATCGTCCGTCCTGAGGACTCCATTTTGGGCTTCAGATAGATTTGTTATCTTTATGTGACCGGGCAGTAAAAGATTAAAGCTGTCTGTAAGCAAACAGCATGGGTCAAACCTACACTAGGTGGTCCAGCCACACAGACATTTAAAGCATTGATTGAATTAGTTGCAAAGGACAGCAAACCGCACACTGGGAATCTTCAATCCAACTGTGGGTCCACGTCACGTGACAAAGAATTTTCAGTGGAAAGATCCACATATGAGTTTCCTAATTTCTGTTTTTTTCTTTCTTTATTTTTTCTTTTTTTTGCACACTGAACTATCCAGCAGATTTATCTAGATTTCATCCACAGCATCCCCACATTGATATGCATATATTTATCAGTGTGACAAGCTGAGGTAGCCCCTGCCGGCGCCTGCCTTGAAGATTCCCATTTGGACTGAGGATAGATAGATTCTTTATCTTAATACGGCAGTGAGGTATAGTGTGTTGGCCTGTGAGCCATGAAGGGATAAAAACTAGGTGGTCTGAAGCCACTGACAGCACAGACATTGCTAAGCACTGAGTTAGCCACTACCGGCGCCTGCGGGCAAAACAGAAGAGCATGTGAGCGGTCATATTTGGGCTGTTGACTGACATGTGACCACCCCCCCTTCCCATCACCCCCTCCCCCTCCCTCTGGCCTTTTTGCTGGAGGAAGAGGCAGATGTGAAGCCGCCGTAGGGCGGGGCCGAGCGGTGAGCCCGTTTTGGCACTAATTACAACCTCTCAGTCTCACTGCACCTTTTCTTATCGCTGAAAGGTGTGAACACTGTATCCGGCCTCCACCAATTGACACAAACATGCTCACGTACATACACTGCCTCGCACGCACCCGCTCATATGAAATATATATTTTTCTATTAAGTGCTGAACACCTGCAACTAACCTCCCTTTGGCAAAATAAATGAATAAATAAATAAATTCCTGTCTCATTAGTCACTCTTGACTCAGCTTTGGCTCCTGCGGATCCCCCTCCCTCCCCCTCACTATCTACCCTTCTTGCCCCCCCTCCTTCTCCTTGAGCTCACCCATCCTCCTGCTGGTTTTCACACCTCTCTCACCCTCCTCCTCCTCTGCCTCAGTGTCCTCTCGCGCATTCTCAAACTTCACCTTCGCCCCCCACCCCTTTCCTCCTCCTCCTCCACTCATCCCCATCTCCCCACATGTCCTCCTCCTCTTGTGTTTGTTTACCTGGGCTGGCTGCTGATACAGCAGCCCCGCCTCACTCTCAGCCGCCTGCTTTTGTCGAAGAACGCCAGAGGGCAAGGCCGCCAGGCGGGCGAGACTCTTAAAAATGTAAACCTTAATCTTGATGGAGGTTTTACCCAAACAGCTTTTACTGCGTTTCTTGATTACTTATCTGCTCCTTCCTAGATTTGCATAAAGGCCCCCCTCTCTCTGTGAGGTACAATAAAGGAGCAGCTGCGATGGAAAGGGCTGAGGGAGTGAATTCACTGGTCTTGTTTAAGTGGTGGAAAGCAACAGTAATAGCACAAAAATAATGTAATGGTGGATCAGCGGTGACCGGAAGGAAAGTGTTCACTGATGTTTGAGGACTGTTTTGTGCCTTGGATTAATTTTGTATAACATGGCATATGACCTTAACTACGCTTCAAACATGGCGTCTGGGTGGCATGGGGGTCTATTCCATTGCCTACCAACATGGGGATGGGCCGTTCGAATCCCTGCGTTACCTCCGGCTTGGTTGGGCGTCCCTGCGGACACAATTGGCCATGTCTGTGGGTGGGAAGCTGGATGTGGGTATGTGTCCTGGTCACTGCACTAGCACCTACTCTGGTCGGTCGGGGCGCCTGTTTGGGGGGGAGGGGGAACTGGGGGAAATAGCATGATCCTCCCACGTGCTATTTCCTCCTGGGGAAACTCCTCACTGTCAGGTGAAAAGAAGCGGCTGGTGACTCCACATGTAACGGAGGAAGCATGTGGTAGTCTGAAGCCCTCCCTGGATCGGTAGAGAGGGTGGAGCAGCAACCAGGACGGCTCGGAAGAGTGGGTAATTGGCCACATACAAATGGGGAGAAAATAACCAAAAAAAAAGAAAAATTATGCTTCAACCATTTGACTTCTGCATCTGTTGCTTTTCCTCATCTGGATTGAGGATCTAAAGATAGAAGGTGTCATATGTTGCAAAGCCCTCTGAGACCAAATTGTGATTTAGGGCTGCAGAAATAACTGACGTGGCATGACTTTTTTGTTTGAACTGCCAACTCCCATGAAATTGTCAACATTTATAGTTTTTCCACATGCTGCACACCTCACACTTGCATGCAAGCTTGTGTGTGTAATGAACAGAACAGGCTCAGAGGAAACAATGAGACGTACAGCAAACAGTGTCATCCAAACAATACACGGGATTGGATGCAGCTATACCCGTTTGTTATTAAACCAGAATGTGCAAATCTTAAAGTGCCAGAGGGGAGAGGTGAGCTGGCATCTCATTTGGGGTTATTAGATGACTGCATAGAAAACAGATTTTTTTTTCAACAAACAGGGACCAATATTGGTGAGCTGGCTGGTCAGAAGCCTCTAGATGCCCTAAAAACACCCCCTGGGAATGTTTACAACTGGCTATGTGTTAATCACTTTTTCCCCTTTTCTGCGGGTCTCCTGGTCTGGTCATGCAGAAAGAAGAAAGAAAACATGAGCAAAAAATCTCATCATAAGAAAACAGGTGAGCCTGGAGCGATTTTCTCTCAACAAAACAAGGTGGCTGAGTGGCGGGTGGCTGGGAAGAAGAGAGGGCCTAGCTCAGGGACGATGCAAGTGCCATAACACCAAACTAAAGAGAAACAATAACAGTAACAGCAGCTCTTGAGAACCCTCCTCTATCCCACCTGAATTATTCATCAGCCCAATACAGAGAAAATAAATATTTATATGGGCTATATTGAAAGATTTAACAATGAAGTAAAGTGTGCGTGCTTCAAAAAAAGAAAGAGAAGGAAGAAAGAAGCCAAAGCGAAGCATCCTGACCTATCAAATATTCAAGGAAATCTCTGAGCTCTGTGTTCAGCGTAGAGGTCGCTTTGAGCATAATAACTTGCAGGTTAAAGGCTCAGCATGATGGAAAGGTAAGCTTATGTCATGGCGTTAGATAATCATCCCAACTATGAGCACAGATGGACTGTATTTCCACTTCATGCATTTGAAATATGGCTATAATTGTGTATTTTGTCTTTTGTATTTTGCACTCTTCAAATATTGATCATTGAGGTCATTTCCCCCGCCAGTTCTTCTTTTGCCTGTCTCTCAGAAATCAGAGTTTAAAAATCTGCATGAACCTGCTGCTAAGTGGAATTATGTGCACTGACTTTGTAACGTGGACGGATAACTGGACTCGCTAGCCCTTGGCTAACGGGTCGGACCCTTCAGTCGACTGGTTAACGTTGTCGCCCGCACGTGCACGTTACACTACCCCCCTCCTTCGGGAAGCGCGTCCCCGCTCTTCAGCATATCAGCTCCCTCACGCCTCTGGGCACACGCGCTTCCGATGGCCTCACCATCCCACTTCTGACACCAATATAGCGAATTCGGGGGGCAGTCCAGAAACCGCCGCAGCCAGGACCTCCCGCACCACGGGCGACAACGTTAATCAGTCGACTAAAGGGTCCGACCCGTTAGCCAAGGGCTAGCGAGTCTATTTATCCATGCACGTTACAACTTTTAGAAGTCGCAGTAGCTCACCCATTAAAATGCAAAGATTTATGGTGGTTTTTTTTTGGATCCCCCCTCCCCCACCGTTTCTCCCCAATTGTACCCGGCCAATTACCCCACTCTTGCGAGCCATCCTGGTTGCTGCCCTGGGGAGCTGCAGACTACCACATGCCTCCTCCAATACATGTGGAGTCGCCATCTGCTTCTTTTCACCTGACAGTGAGACATGTAGCGCGTGGGAGGATCACGCTATTCCTCCCACCCCGAAGAGGCGCCCCGACCGACCAGAGGAGGCGCTAGTGCAGCGACCATGACACACACCCGCATTCGGCTTCCCACCCGCAGACACGGTCAATTATGACTGTAGGGATGCCCGATCAAGTCGGAGGTAACACGGGGATTCGAACCGACGATCCCTGTGTTGGTAGGCAATGGGATAGACCACCATGCCACATGGACACCAGATTTACAGTGTTTTGAAAAGACAAAATGTGTGTATGGAATCAAAACACACCTCTCACGAGTAGTGTGCTGTCATTGGTTGGTCATAAGGATGCTCAGGAAACTTGTAACTTGTAATAGTCAAATTGGACCCCTCCTTGAGTGTTTTATCTGAGTTCCCTGATCAGAACTTCTGGGCTTGTGTGAACAACATAAGAAAAAAAAACTCAAGACCACCAAACTTTGCGGAAAGAGTATTCATCTTCCTAATGAAATGAACATATTGACTAAGTTGTGGTCACGAGAAAAAAAAATCCCCAACGCTATTTTGCTGTTTGGGCATTTATAGACTTCAGTAATACCATTGTGCGTGTTTGTGTGTGTGTGTGTGTGTGTGTGTGTGTGTGTGTGTGTGTGTGTGTGTGTGTGTGTGTGTGTGTGTGTGTGTGTGTGTGTGTGTGTGTGTGCATGTCCGCGCCTTCTAAATTTTTTTTGGCTGGACACTTTTACTGCGGCCGGCACCTCGAGGTAATGAATTCCATTAAATCATTCCCCCTCTCTCTCATTAGGACCACATTAAAAGAGGCCAAAAACCCAGAGCAGAGTACACAACCGCCATTGTGAGGTGATCCAGAAAGGAAGAAAAACAAACCACTCAACACGGAATGGAGGGCTCCTTTTTACTGGGAACCCCAAACAGGCTGCTCTTTTTATTGGTTGTCAGCCCCCCCCCCCACCACACCAGGCAAACACAGATTAAGAGATGAAAAGAGGGGAAGGGAGAAAGAAGGAGTCGGGTGGGGGTCGGGTGGTCTATATGAAGAGGTTGGGGAAGAGGCTCATCCGGTTGTGTGTATGGGAAAGAGCGAAAGGGGAGGGAGAGACAGATGGGGAGGATGCGTGTCTCTGTCCAAGTGTTAAAGTGTGCGTCTATGTGTCTACCAAATCTACCTACGGGTGAGAATAAAGTAACCTGAACCTGAACCTGTGTGTGTGTGTGTGTGTGTGTGTGTGTGTGTGTGTGTGTGTGTGTGTGTGTGTGTGTGTGTAGGCGTGTGTGCGTGTGCGGCTGCGTGTGTGTGCGTGTGGACGTACACATGGTAGTCTTACTGCGTGTTTACAGATGGGTCTCGGGAGTGAGGAACTGGAACACTAAGCAGGCCTGCTATCGTCAGTCTTAGGCCGAATGCTGCCAGGAAAAGTTAAGTGATAGCCTGTCTCTGCAGAACATTACTTAGATTAGATATGAAAGACTTTCAAATGCATCAGCTTTAACGTTTCTAGGCATGCATGTGTGTTGCAAATTTTTATTTTGCAAAAAAAACCCCGTTTTGTTGTGGTTTCGACTTCATTCCAGTTGTGTGCGTGCATGTGTGTGTGTGTGCGTGTTTTGATTTTGCCTTGCACCCACCACTTCTCTGTGATTAAGTGAAGTTTGTTTCAGGAGGTATGTGGTTGGATGAACAACGCGGGAGAGGGTGGTGTGTGTTTAAATGCTGACGACTTTCCGTTGTTTTCACTGTGTCGCTTTTTATAATTCTGAGCTCTCGCTGTGGTTCTTGTCAATGACGGTTTTCTGTCCAGTGCAGTAAGATAGACAGAAATGCCTCTCTAGCTCATTCGGACTGTTTTTATCAGGATGTCTTCTTATTCAGCAACTCTTGTTTATATTTTTCTCCCTCTCTTCCCCTCTCTCTCTCTCTCTCTCTCTCTCTCTCTCTCTCTCTCTCTCTCTCTCTCTCTCTCTCTCTCTCTCTCTCTCTCTCTCTCTCTCTCTCTCTCTCTCTCTCTCTCTCTCTCTCTCTCTCTCTTTTTGCATTCGGGAGTGTTAAGTTTACCTGAGGCAGTTGGCAGCCCAGCCATGACACTTCCTCGTACGCTGAGCCTTGTATGACCCTCCGCTCCACTACTGATAAAGTTCCCCTGGAAGCCTTGAGCTCTTGCCTCCTGCAACCTCCCTCACCTTTTGTTGCCATGGTGCTCGGCTGGCGATCGCTTCTTGCAGACACAGGCTAAAAATCATTTTGTATGCAGTGAGAAAGGTCCATTTTAGTTATGGCTTTGTGCATGCTTATGTGTGTGTGTGTGTGTGTGTGTGTGTGTGTGTGTGTGTGTGTGTGTGTGTGTGTGTGTGTGTGTGTGTGTGTGTGTGTGTGTGTGCATGTAAGAGAGAGACAGAGAGAGAGAGCGAGAGAGAGAGAGAGAGAGAGAGAGAGAGAGAGAGAGAGAGAGAGAGAGAGGTGAGATTATGTGTGCATATCTGAATAAAGACAGTGTGAGTTTATATGACTGTGTGTGTGTGTGTGTTCATGAGTGGGTTTGATTGCATGACTGTAGACGACTGAGAGAGTAGTGTGCGTGCATTTGTTTCTGTACTCGTGTGTTTGTGTGTTTGTTTGAGAGTGTGTATGGGTGTGTGTGCGTTTGTGTTAGTGCAAGGAGTACAGGCAACATCCTCCCTGTTGGCTTGGTTCTCCTTAACTCATGCAGTCTTCCATCTTTCCCTAAAACGGATGCAAAATGGCACCCATGGGAGATTGCAACCATGTCAGGGAGAGCCAGTTTTATGCAGGTGGACCGCATGACTCAAAGCCCTGAACACTCACGGGGGATGAAATATGTGATATCTTGTTTTTCTTTCCTCTTTCTTTCTGATAAAGAGCTGGCTCAGACCGAATTACAGTTTAACCCTGAATCACTTCGCTGATCTCCTCTATCTTGAATCCTCAGCAAGTGTCATATATATCAGTTATATTGTCCCTCAAACCATTCTGTCTATACTATGTTACAACATATGGTAGACCTGCATATAGACTGCTTTAAAAGAAGATACGGTGTTGTCACTGTACATACATACAAGGACATTCATTCTCTGCACTGAACCCATCCTCAAAACACACACTAGAAACAGTGGGCAGCTGCAGCGCCCGGGGACCAACTCCAGCTCTTCTTTCCATTGCCTTGCTCAGGGGCACAGACAGGAGTATTAACCCTAACATGCATGTCTTTTTGATGGTGGGAGGAAACCGGAGCACCCGGAGGAAACCCACGAAGACACAGGGAGAACGTTCAACCTCCACACAGAAAGGACCTGGGATGGTCTTGGGCTCGAACCCAGAACCTTGCTGTGAGGTGACAGTGCTAACCACCGGGCCACCATGCTGGAGAGGGCTTTGAAAAACTTATCCCCTTTAGTCACCAAAGTGGAGCAATGGGGCTCACAAAGCGGCCATGAGGAATGAGACAACAAAGACCATCCCTGTTCTCCTTCGGTGACTCTTTCAAATTCTCTTTAACTCCTGTCTTGTCTGGCTGTATCCGCTCAAATGCCTGTCATAACCCCCTGTCTCTTACTCTCTGTGCTGCTCCCGCTATCTCACTCACTTTCTCCATCTCTTTCATTCGCTTTCTCTGTCTCCCTCTCACTCTGCCTGTCTCTCTCATCCCCTGTGAAACACAATAAGTCCCTGCAACTCAGTCTGTTTGATGTCGGCCCCTGACTAGCAGAACCCCCCCCTTTCAGACGCTCTGTTTTTTTCCCTCTTTTTTTTAAAGCCCTCGTAGTTTATCTATTTATTTCAGCCAAGACGGGGTTCACTCATCGCCCTTCTCTCTAAGCCTGTCCCCTCTTTGCCCTCTTTTTTTTTGTCTTGGAGAACGGGAGCTCTCTCTCTCCGGTCCATCACCACCTCCTACTCAGCCGTCTGTCAGAGCGGTCCGATTCTCACAACCCCTCCCCAAAGCCTTCTCATTCACCTTGCCTCCTACCCCACTCCCCTTTTCGCAGCACCCATCTCTGCTTAAAACATCCCAAATGTGTCCTCTGACTTAAATGCAGAGACAGGACTTGACACTCCTTCCAGTTTTCCTCGTTAGCTCCTATAGACTACGGGCTTGTCCAGAGAGACTATCCATGAGCAGATGGGACACTTCAACAGGATGCTGTTGCGAAAATTTGTTCTGTTGCTGTCCAGTTATAAGGCAGTAATTTAATATACCTGTTTTCTGACTTGTGGCAATGTACATCTATTTGTACAGTGATTCTCCCATTCTCCACCTCTTGATGCTCTAAGGTGCACCCATGCTCAGTGCACCTGACATGCACTCTTGGCTATGATGTTGGATCGAATTCGGGGGGCAGCCCGGACGGACCGTCACAGCCGGGACGCGAACTCGATCTCCCGCACCGCGGGCGATAACGTTGACCAGTCGACTAAAGGGTCCGACCCGTTAGTCAAGGGCTAACGTGTCTACTTATTTGTTCGTGTATGTTACCCCCCTCCTTCGAGATAGGGCGTCCCCGGCCGGACCGTCACAGCCGGAGATCCCACTTCTGACACCAATGTAGCGAATTCGGGGGGCAGCCCGGCCGGACCGTCACAGCCGGGACGCGAACTCGATCTCCCGCACCTCGGGAGACAACGTTAACCAGTCGACGAAAGGGTCCGACCCGTTAGCCAAGGGCTACCGAGACTATTCATCTGTGATCGTCGGACCCTTTAGTAGAGTGGTTAACGTTGTCGCTTGTGGTGCAGGAGTACTAGGTTTGCGTCCTGGCTGTGGCGATTCTTGGGGACGCGAGTCCCGAAGGAAGGGGGCAATGTAACGATCACGGATGAATAGGTTCGGTTTCCCTCGGCTAGCGGGTCGGACCCTTTCGTCGACTGGTTAACGTTGTCTCCCGAGGTGCGGGAGATCGAGTTCGCGTACCGGCTGTGACACTTGGTAAGATGAACATTTATCTGCTAATTATTGACTCTCCTATAAGCCGTTTTTGATAAAAGCAGCTGCTAAATCAGCAAATTCAAATAATGAGCGGCTAGTGTTACACGCTAACTGCAGTAGCGGTTCTAAGTTGTATGGCGCCCTGGGCGAACCCTCTGCCAAAAACATTGTGTGTCCACCCCCCCCCAACAAAAATAAACACTATTCTGCATTAACTGTAATTTTTATTTAGACATTTGGAACGAGACAAAAAAATTTCATAACGTTTAAAACTATATACATATAAAAGTATTAGAATCACATATCAAAAAGAAGTGTAAACTACTAATAAGACACGTTAGTCCCTAACTAACGGGTCTGACCCTTTAGCCGAGCGGTTAGTGATGTCGCCTTGTAGTGCAGTACATCCCGTATCGAATCCCGCACGGGGCAAAAAAAATAACCGGTTACATTGGTGGCAGCGCTGGGATCCGGAAGTGTGCAGATCCTCAGAAGTCTCTTCGGAGCGCGGGAAGAACAAGCGCGAGGGCGCGCTTCCGGGGAGGGTGACGACTGTAAACTAGTAATACGACACATTAGTCTCTAGCTAACGTTTCTGACCCTTTAGCCGAGCGGTTAGTGACGTCGCCTTGTGGTGCAGTACACCCCGTATCGAATCCCGCACTGGGCAAAAATAAAAAAAACGGATACAGAAGTAACAAAGATATATAGAAATAAATTGTAGTTTAGAATACAAATAAAAAAGAGAATCGAGTTGTTGCACTTTAACTTTATTGCTAACAAAAAACACCAAATTAAATTGCACAAATCCTATATCACACAAATACACAAAAAGAATAAACACGTATAAGGAAGAGAACTTGATTATTACATATTGTACTTCAAACAAGAAACACACAAACTAAATTGTACAACTTCCATCTAAACCCTGACCTTTCTTGCCTTCCTTGATACAAAGTCATCAATTGCATCATCATAAGAAATCTGCCCAGCAATTGCATGCTTAATATGATGACAGCAAGGCCACTAAGGCGTTTCTGTCCTATTTTATGTATTTACTCATGTTTTTCTGATTAAGTGTAAAGCACTTTGTAACTGTTTGTTTTTAAAAGTGCTGTATAAATAAAACTGTACTTACATTTGTAGCCTGGTTATTATTTTTGAGTGGTTTTGTTTATTATTTTGGTACAGTTGTACTATATTGAAATATGATTAAAATATGTTGAAATGGTAGTCCGCGGTGCGGTGGTGTAGCGGTCTAAGCATCGGCTTTGTGTCGATGCAGTTGCCCACTGGGGACTGAGGTTCGCGCCCCGGTCTCGTCAGATCCGGCTATGGCCGGACTCGATGAAGCAGCAATCATAGGCAACGCTGTCATCGGGAGGGGGCGGAGTCGGCGTGTGCGTGCGCGTGTGCGCGTGTGCGCGTGTGCGCGCGCGCGTGTGTGTGTGTGTGTGTGTGTGTGTGTGTGTGTGTGTCGGAAAAAGCATCGGCTTTGTGTCGATGCAGTTGCCCACTGGGGACTGGGGTTCGCGCCCCGGTCTCGTCAGATCCGGCTATGGCCGGACTCGATGAAGCAGCAATCATAGGCAACGCTGTCATCGGGAGGGGGGCGGAGTCGGCGTGTGTGTGTGTGTGTGTGTGTGTGTGTGTGTGTGTGTGTGTGTGTGTGTGTGTGTGTGTGTCGGAAAAAGCAGTGCTTCGGCCTGGAGTCGCCTTGTCACGAAAGTGGGGAGGCGTCTCCTTCGAGACTGCTGGCCGGAGAGATGCAGTTGGCGAACGCATGCAGTGCGAGAGTGGGTGTTTGAATTAAAATAGGGATCGATTGGCCGCTAAATTGAGAGAAAAAAGGGAAAAATCAGAAATACA
This sequence comes from Lampris incognitus, assembly GCF_029633865.1. Taxonomy (NCBI): domain Eukaryota; kingdom Metazoa; phylum Chordata; class Actinopteri; order Lampriformes; family Lampridae; genus Lampris; species Lampris incognitus. The sequence goes on along the minus strand of NC_079213.1, from coordinate 88,992,626 downwards.
TTTAGAAAAATATGTTGAAATGTTCGACGTTATTTGAAATATGTATTTAAGATTATATATTGTAGCGAATTCGGGGGACAACGGAACCACAGGAACTGCCGCAGCCAGGAAGCGAATCTGTATCGCCCGCACCGCAGGAGACATCGCTAACCGCTCGACTAAAGGGTCAGACCCGCCAGTCAACGGCCAGCGTGTCTTCTTATCCATGCACGTTACAATATGTTTTATTTTACTTACCTGTTGTACGTAAGGCCAATTAGGAGTAAGGGGGAAAGGGTCACGGTGAAGGCAGGGGCAAGCCGTTGTGTGTGTGTGGGGGGGCGTTAGGGAGAGAAGTGGCCGCTAGACATTATGTTCAGGGCTGGGAAGAGGAGATAGTTGGAAAACGTAGCAAACGCCAGTCTTATGGTTTACAAATTTAATCGCATATTATTCGAAGGTGTAAGCTATCAAGTATGATACTGGTGAATGTAAAGTGAACGTCGGTTAGATGTTACTGCGTAATTCTTCAGTTCACTGTGTCTGTCGTTAGCCAGCTAGTTAGCTAAGCTAGCTGATGTAATGCAGCCTTGTTGGCTAGTTAAGTGACATATGAAGCTACTAAAAGAAGACTCGCACGGGCCCAGACACACCAGATAGCGGTTTGAGCCACCAGGGTTTGCTCAAACTTCCTCTGGCTACGTGGGATTCTCACGTGGGGACAAGTCACCTGAAGCAAGCCTTTCGTCTCGTTTTCACCCGCGCCTCGACCATTCGCGCGCACCGTCATTTCCTGTCATTGTGGGAACATTCTGGACCTGACATTCTCTTCAACTGAGTGAGTACGTTGTCCGTTTGGCTCGCAAGAGTGAAGATAACATCGGTTGAACACGTGAAATCAGGCCTGCAACGAGGGTGGGTTTTTGAGGACCTCTTTATTAGTTTGATAGATGCGGCTGTAGTTTTGTTAATGTTTATTGTATTTGATTTTGAATATTGAGAAAGTCAAGTCAAGTTAATTTTATTTGTATATCACAAATTACAAATTTGCCTCAAAGGGCAGGTACCTACCTACTTTAATTTTGTATTGGAACTGTACTCAACCTGATATAGTGAAAGTGCACTATCTATTTTGTTTTATTTTTTTACAATAACTAAATATTTCGAGTTGCAACTTTGTGTTGTTTGATTATTCATCTAAAGGTTATTAATTTCATGGGAATTGGTATAATTAGGGAACCCAAACTATGATTAATGTAAATTGGATTATAGTGAGAGAACCTAGGGCACGGCCCTCAAGAGTCATGGGGTAAAAGGGGCTACACTTGCATGCACAGCCTAGTACTCATGCATGTAAAAAGTATAGCCCACTGCTTGCTCTGAGCTGCGCCACCTCTGGTGCATTGCGTGATCATATTCCAGGAACCAAAAACATCTAATCCCACATACACTCACCGGCCACTTTATTAGGCACACCTGTCCAACTGCTCGTTAACGCAAATTTCTAATCAGCCAATCACATGGCAGCAACTCAATGCATTTAGGCATGTAGACATGGTCAAGACGATCTGCTGCAGCTCAAACCGAGCATCAGAATGGGGAAGAAAGATGCTTTAAGTGATTTTGAACGTGGCATGGTTGTTGGTGCCAGACGGGCTGGTCTGAGTATTTCAGAAACTGCTGATCTACTAGGATTTTCACGCACAACCATCTCTAGGGTTTACAGAGAATGGTCTGAAAAAGAGAAAATATCCAGTGAGCGGCAGTTCTGTGGGCGAAAATGCCTTGTTGATGCTAGAGGTCAGAGGAGAATGGCCAGACTGGTTCGAGCTGACAGAAAGGCAACAGTAACTCAAATAACCACTCATTACAACCAAGGTATGCAGAAGAGCATCTCTGAATGCACAACACGTCGAACCTTGAGACAGATGGGCTACAGCAGCAGCAGACCACACCGGGTGCCACTCCTGTCAGCTAAGAACAGGAAACTGAGGTTACAATTCGCACAGGCTCACCAAAATTGGACAATAGAAGATTGGAAAAACGTTGCCTGGTCTGATGAGTCTCGATTTCTGCTGCGACATTCGGATGGTAGGGTCAGAATTTGGCGTCAACAACATGAAAGCATGGATCCATCCTGCCTTGTATCAACGGTTTAGGCTGGTGGTGGTGGTGGTGTAATGGTGTGGGGGATATTTTCTTGGCACACTTTGGGCCCCTTAGTACCAATTGAGTATTGTGTCAATGCCACAGCCTACCTGAGTATTGTTGCTGACCATGTCCATCCCTTTATGACCACAGTGTTCCCATCTTCTGATGGCTACTTCCAGCAGGATAACGCGCCATGTCATAAAGCTCGAATCATCTCAGACTGGTTTCGTGAACATGACAATGAGTTCACTGTACTCAAATGGCCTCCACAGTCACCAGATCTCAATCCAATAGAGCACCTTTGGGATGTGGTGGACTGGGAGATTCGCATCATGGATGTGCAGCCGACAAATCTGCAGCAACTGCGTGATGCTATCATGTCAATATGGACCAAACTCTCTGAGGAATGTTTCCAGTACCTTGTTGAATCTATGCCACGAAGGATTAAGGCAGTTCTGAAGGCAAAAGGGGGTCCAACCCGGTACTAGCAAGGTGTACCTAATAAAGTGGCCAGTGAGTGTATGTGAACAGCAGGGACGAGCTCAGACATTCCGGAGGGAGGCCAGCCGTTTTTTTTGGACCTCAAGCTTCTGTCTCAACTTGCTGCAGGTGACACAGTGATGGAGGGCTGAACCTATCAGCTTCTTGCCAGCAACAATCCACAGGCCAGCAGCTCTGACTGCTACCTCTGTGAACTGTCATCATTGGTGTTCCACTTTTGTGTGGTTATGACTCACCAGTAAGTTCATGACATGACTTTGTTGGCTTTTTCACCTCAAAATCAATAGATGCATGTCTCAGATGTCCCACCAGTCCGCAAGAGACTGTCACACATGAAAGGATCAAGATCCAGGATTGCACTTGATCTTGAGATTGCTGTGTTCTCTTGTAGCGCAGCATACACCTCTGGATAAGAATATCTTTGGACAGACTTGAGTATGGCCAGCCATGCTGCTGCTAGCTCCGTTTGAGTACCAAGTGTGTTGTGCTGATGCCATCCTTTACACATATCTGACAAGTCTGACCTGTATGAATGGGTTTGGTGGATCAAGAAGGAAACTGCTCTCAATAAAGACTCCCAAGTGGAGAAGCGCTGGAACCATTCTCAGTTAAGTTTACCTTCGCTTATGTGAGTAGATGGTCAGCTAAGGTCTCACATGTATGTCTGTTTCAGGATCCACCAGCTTAAAAGAGTCATGCATTTCAGGCTGAAGTGGCTTGTGAAGGAACTCTGGTCCTGTAAACTACATGGTGTTGATAAGCTGTGATGCTGGCATAGATCTGGTGGCAGATCAGCTGGATTTTGATCCATAGGCACGTAGTGCCACTGTTGAGGAGAAATTGTCCGGCATATATGGTGAACACGATTATGCCAGTTATGCACATATACAAAGAATCGCTTAGAATCATTGTGTATATATTTGAGGATGGTTTTGCTGTCACAGTAAAACTTAACAGCATCTGGCTTGTGGTCAAGCTCATCAAGGATCAGTTCAGCTATTTCAATGGCCAGCACAGCTATGCATATTTCAAGGTGAGAGATAGTGGGCTCTGGTTGAGAAGCTAGCTTTGGTTTTCTGAGCACAAAGCCAATTCTACACTGCCCATCTGTCGTGATAACCCTCAGGTAAGCCACTGCTCCTCTGGCCCAGTTAGAAGAGACACAACTCAGTGTATGTGGCACTAGAAGAGGGATTGTTGTATGTATGAGTGGGGGACATGGAGGCTACTCAAATCCTGTAGTAATTTTTTTCCATGTTTCCCACTTGTTTAACTTGTCTGCAGGAAGTTCAGTGTCCCAGTCATGACCATCAGCAGAAAGCTCTCTGAGCATTGCTCGTCCCTGGATGGTCAGAGTTGCAACCAAGCCCAAGGGGTCGAAGAGGCTATTGATGGTGGATAGCACTCCGCAGCGGATGAACGGCTTGTCGCTAAATGCTACTGTGAATGTAAAAGTGTCAAAGTCTATGTTTCAGCACAAACCAAGGGTTCTTTGTACAAGCAAAGCTTCATCAAGGCCCAAGTCTTTTAGGCCCACAGCTAGGTCTCCAGGTGTGAAAGCTTGCATCACTGTGATGCTAGTATTTGAGGCAATTTTATGCAGCCTAATATCCGATTCTGCCAGTGATGCTTGAGTGTGTTTGAGCAGATCAGTGGCCTTGGCTTCAGTCGGGAGGGAGATGAGTCCATCATCCACATAAAAGTGTCTCTCTACAAAGCGGTGTGAGTCAGATCCATACTTCTCTTCACCTTCTTGGGTGGCTCTTCGAAGACCATGTAGCCACTGCAGGAGCAGGGCTATTCCCAAACACATGCACTCACATGCAATATTCTGCTACCTCCTCAGTCAGGTCATTATCCTTGTGCCAGAGAAATCTTAATTAGTTTCTGTGGTCTTCTCTCACCAAGAAGCCATAGAACATCTGTCGGATGTCAGCTGTTAGTGCAACAAGTGAAGAACACACACCAGGTTACAACAAGTTCCTCTCTTAGCTCAAGCAGTACTCTGAGGAGGGAGTTATTTAAGTCAGGGCCTGTGAGTAGGATGCTGATAAAGAGAGAGGCCACCTTCTTGTGTGCTTGAGTCAAACACAAATTGAATCTGACCCATCTTTTGGGAGTGGTACACCTCAAAAATGGGCAAGTACCAACACTCTACATTTTCGTGGAGAGGAGAAGTTCCAGTGCTTCTCGGTCCACTTCTAGTGTAGCCTTTTCCAGATCAAAACAAACAAAACTGTCTCACCCTATTTGCACAGGACTTCAAATTTGTGCCTGAATCCCAAAAAAACCCAGAAATGTACTACCTAGAATCGAACCAGACCCGTACTGAAAGGTGGGACTGGGAGACACATGCCCCAACCAGCACCGATTTAACAGCTGATTGCTATTAATAAATTAATATTAATTTACAAGTTGTCAAAACAAAACTTTGTGTCTTACCTAATGTAAGGTTAGTAGCTTTCTCCCCCGTGCCTGTACATATAATCCTCCTGCTTGCTTGCCAAGACATCCAGGTTTTCTGTTATTCCTCTTTTGCTGATTGAAACAGCATGACTAATCCACTCGTTATTTCAGCTTTAAAACCCACTTGCTGTCATGGTGACGGATGACAAATGTGACTCGCTTAGATCCAATTTTGCAGTTTTGTTGCATCAAGCATAATACAGATGAACGTCGACTGTTTGCCCTTTTGAACTATAATAACAATTGCTCACTCGTTGCTACAGCTGCTAATGTTAGCATTGCTAATTTACTATATCGTCTGTGCTCTCTGAGACGAGTCTAACCTCCGCTGTCTCAGCGCTGTCTGATCATGGCTGGGTCTTCTCGGATCCATCCATCCATTCATCCATTATCCAAACCGCTTATCCTGCTCTCAGGGTCGTGGGATGCTGGAGCCTATCTCAGCAGTCATTGGGCAGCAGGTGGGTAAACACCCTGGACAGACCACCAGGCCATACCAGGGCTGACACACACACACACACACACACACACACACACACACACACACACACACACACACACACACACACACACACACACACACACACACACACACACACACACACACACACACACACACACACACACACACACATTTACACCTAGGGACAATTTAGTATGGCCGATTCACCTGACCTATATGTCTTTGAGGGAGGAAACCGGAGGAGGAAACCGTAAGGAAACCAGAGCGCCTGGAGGAAACTCACACAGACACGGGGAGAACATGCAAACTCCACACAGAGGATGACCCGGGATGACCCCCAAGGCTCGAACCCAGAACCTTCTTGCTGTGAGGCGACCGCGCTAACCACTGCGCCACCGTGCTGCCCCTTCTCAGATCCACTCCGGTAATATTCAATGTTAAACAGACCCGGGACCTGCGGTAGTACAACTGGACTAGACCTGGACCCGATTGACCAAATAAACGTGGCTCCGAACCCATATGGGTCCCGAGTTGGATCTCAGGTCCTAGGGTTTGGCTGGATCCATGAAGACCTCTAATTTGCACTTTAGTCCAAAGAACATGGAATTGTATGACAAGGATACATTTAAAATTTAATCTTGCAGCCTGATTGGTAACTGGGTCTGCATTAATCGCCATCTCTTTTTATCACTTCCGATCAGACACAGTTAAACACACTAGTAATTAGCATTAGAATTACAGAGCTAATTAAAAGAATAATCTTCGTGAACACTGAGCTGAGAAATTGATAGAAGGAAAGAGGAGCATAGCATGAATAAGAGCAAAGCATACCTCAACATCCACTGAGCCACTGAGTGCTTTAATTCTTCTCAGCTGCTGCACACACACAAACGCACACACACATATGAACCCTTTCTGTTCCATCTTATCCCTCCCTCCCTCCCTACCCACCCCTGGGTTGATCCCTCGGCTGGCTGGCTACACTGTGAGTGATGTGTTTACGGGGAGGGCTCTAGCCCACTGCACTGAGAGCACACAGATATTTATTCCGTGGACGGCTTCATGTCCTCTAGGGATTCCGTTGAGCAATATTTGTGTGTGCAAACATGTATGTATGTGCATGCATCGACATGTGTGTTTATCTACAATATATATTCATTTGTGTATCCATAAAGGCTATAATACAGACTACTCCTCTTCATCAATTGTCCATTTCAAGTTGATTGTCTGTCTGTGCACCACTTTTATAATGTAGGTCGGGTATTGGGGCTGAGATCATTTCCACTGTAGCAAGCCCTGCCAGGTAGATCACCAGCGACAAGTCTAATCTGTATGTATGGCACCGCCTTCCACAGTATGGCACACCCAATTTATGGTCTGTATAGGCACCAGCAAAGTCCGAAAATGCGGCTGCACTGATGATTTGTCCAGGAAACAAAAATGCTGGCAAGCCGAGACATTTTCTTTTTAATGTTGTCATCCATAATAGACTTGTAATGAACCAATCTGCAGTTTGAAAGCACTGTGGGGAGGAAAAGGGTGGCAAGGGCAGATGCAGAAATATAGTCTGTGATATTAAATTTTCATGGCGGCATCAAAGGTAAACAAAAAGCCCAGGGTCGGTTGCCTTATTTCATTGACCAAAAAAAAAAGAAAAAAAAAGTGAATGCCTATGGTCATCACTGAAGGGGAAGGCCTATTTTCCAAATGCCCCGGCAGATTGCGGATTGCGCTATGTGGCTGCACAGTATTGCACCACTTACAGTATAAAATGTTGGCGCGCTAGTGCCTTTTTTTTTTCTTCGTCTTTTTCCTTTTCATTCACTCAGCGGCATTCGCCTGCTTTCTGTTTTTCTGCCTTATAGGAGTCCATGTCCCTCAGCTCAATGTTTCATTTAGTTTCAGATGACACCGCCCATACAGCGCCTCCCGCCTTTGCAAGGTTGACAATGTGTATCATCTTACCCATAATGCAAAGTGTATGTGGTGATGAAATCAGCCTTTCGATTGTTTTGTCTGAGAAAGGGGAGAAAAAAATAACCATGAAAGCGCAGTGGCATTGGCGAATGCATGCATATACACAAAGGCACACGCACACACACACACACACACCGACAAGCTGCCACCACCCACCTACACACCACTCCCAACGCAGTTATCTGGTGACACTTGGGGCCCATTATTATTTGTATTTCATGTTGGGGTGTCAGATTGGAGAAGACAGCTGTTGCTCCTCTCCGAAGCGTTTGATAATGGAAAAGTGTAAAAGGTCAAAGGTCATCTCTTCTATGGCTGTCAACCCTGAATTACGATCTTTATTCAGCATATTCAACTCCCATAGGCCACTGTCTCCAAAGACACACAGACACCACGTGCACAAATACGTGTACATACAGTTGCGCACACACACACACACACACACACATACACACACACACACACACACACACATACATGCTTTAACGAATACACAACACAAACACACAGTTGCATACACACAATTTCCTGATCTAACATACAAATATGCACAGAATTGCAAGTAAATGGATATGCATACACATATACAAACATTGTGCATGTACACACACACACACATACACACACAGTTGTACCTAAGCATGTACCCGCAGCTGCACGATTACACATGCTAACACAAACACATGCAAGTAGTACACACAAATACACGTGTGGGCAGAGTTGCATTCTAATCACACACACACACACACACACACACACACACACACACACACACACACACACACACACACACACACACACACACACACACATCATCATCATCGGCGGTCACTTGGGGTCGAGTATGACTGTCCTCCTTTTTGGTCCTTGTCAGTCTTCAGGTGGGCGAAGAGGCAGATCCTGGAGCCGCATATTTTGGTGCAGTGTGGGCAGGGTTGGGTGGTGGTAGTCATGGGATTGGTTTGGGCCTTTTTGGTGGAAACTCCCTCCTTTCTGAGTCTGCGCTTGTCTTCTGCAACACGGCGGATATCATTATTATATAGCGCAGCTCCTTCCTGGACAAGTTTTCTCCAGGTTGCCCTGTTGGTTGCTGTGTCTTCCCAGGTCTTAGAGTCTATGTGGCATTTTTTGATGTTCGCATGGATGTTATCTTTATACCTTTTCTTTTGACCTCCCGGGGCATGTTGTCCTGTGAGAAGCTGGGAGTATAGGACTTGTTTTGGAAGGCGAGAGACAGGCATACGGATGACATGGCCAGTCCATCTGAGCTGGTGTTGGGCGATGGTGGCAGTGATAGCGGGAATGTTAGCCTCCTTCAGGACGCTGGTGTTGGTGTGTCTATCTTCCTAGGTGATCTTGAGGATTTTTTGGAGGCACCTCTGATGATGTGGCTCTAGTGCCTTCAGGTGCCTGCTGTATGTGGTCCAGGATTCTGATCCATACAGTAGGGTGGGCAACACTACCGCTCTGTAGACCAGAATTTTCATCCTGGCCTGGAGGTTGTGGTTTTCAAAGACCCTTTTTCTCAGTCTTGAGAAAACCCCACTGGCACAACTGAGGCAGTGGCGTATTTCCTTATCAATGTTAGCTTTGGAGGATAGGAGGCTTCCGAGATATGTAAAGTGGTCCACATTTCCCAGTCTGGTTTTGTCAACAGAGATAGTTGGGGGTGGAGCGGGGTTATTTGTGTTGGGTGGTGGCTGGTAGAGGATCTGGGTCTTTTTTATGTTAAGGGCTAGACCAAGCTGCTTGTATGCCTAGGCAAAAGCATCCATAATGCACTGTAGGTCCTCTTCTGAATGGGCTACGAGGGCATTGTCATCAGCATACTGCAGCTCCATGATGGATATGGTGGTGGTTCTGCTTTTAGCCCTGAATCTGTTGATGTTCAGGAGTTGTCTGTCGGTTCTATACATGATTCTGACTCCTTGTGGCAGGTGTTTACCCATAAGATGGAGGATGGCAGAAATGAAAATGGAGAACAGGGTAGGAGTAATGACACAGTCCTGCTTGACTCCAGTGTGAACCCTGAAGGGTTCCGTTTCATCTCCACTGCCACTGAGTACTGTGGCTGACATATTGTCATGCAGTAGTCTCAGTATCCGGATGTATTTTTCCGGGTAGCCAGTTTTTGCCAGAACTAGCCAGAGAGCCTGACGGTTCACAGAGTCAAAGGCTTTGGTGAGGTCTATGAAGGCCATGTATGATGGTTGATTTTGTTCCCGGCATTTTTCTTGTAGTTGGCGAGCAATGAAAATCATGTCCATGGTACCTCTATTTGGGCGAAATCCACTCTGAGACTCAGGGAGAAGGTTTTGTGACAGGGGGAGGAGTCTATTAGCCAAAACCCAGGCGAGAGTTTTCCTGGTGGTGGATAGGAGGGAAATGCCACGGTAATTTCTGCAGTCTGCCTTGTCTCCCTTCTTAAAGATGGAGACAATGAGGGCATCCCTAAGTTGTGCAGGGATTTCCTCCTTTTCCCATATTTTGAGGAGCAGGGCGTGGATGTGACTAAGGAGAACTGGCTCACCATCCTTCAGGATTTCTTCTGGGATGCAGTCAGGTCCAGTGGCCTTGTTGTTCTTCATCTTCTTTATGGCATCCTGCACCTCGCTCTGACTGGGTGGTGCTCCCATATTCTCGTTGATGGTTTGTTGAGGGAGTTGGTCGAGGGCCTCCATCTCAGGAGTTGTGCCCCTGTTCAGTAGCTCCTCATAATGCTCCTTCCATCTGTTGGTCATTGACTTATTATTTTTCAGCAGCATTAGCCCATCTTTTGAGCGAAGGGGGGCTAGACAACGGTGGCTGGGGCCATATACCACTCTTTTGGCATCGAAGAAACCTCTGGTATCTCTACAGTCAGCAAGCTGCTGGATCTCCAGAGCCTTCCTTGTCCACCACTGGTTCTTTAGTTGCCTAACCCGAGATTGAACAGCTGCCTTTGCTTTGGCATGGGCTACTCTTTTAGCCTTGCAGCTGATGTAATTTTGCCAGGCAATGAAGGTTTGCTGCTTGATGTCAATGAGCTGTTGGATTTTGTTGTCATTCTCATCGTACCAGTCTTGATGTTTCCGGGTTTTGTAGCCAAGGGTGCTTTTGCAGGAGTCCATGGTGATAGACTTAAGCAGGTCCCAGTGTGTATCAATATCTTCTTAGTATTGCTTGGGCAGAGCAGTGCTGAGAGTAGCCTGGAGCTGGTGGTGTCTCCCAGCCGTTCAATGTTGAGCTTTGGCCGGCACTGCTTTTTTTGCACCCTTCTTTTCCGCGCGAGACTGATGGACTTGATGGAGTGGATGAGGCGGTGGTCTGTCCAGCAGTCATCCGCACTGGTTATTGCTCTGGCGTTGAGCACATAATGGTGGTCTTTGGTGTGGACTACTATGTAAGCTTAGAGCGAGGATGCATCCAGGGTGTTTTGAGTTTATTCTTTTGGCGGAAAAGTGTGTTGGTGATGACCAGGCTGTGTTCTGAGCACTTTGATAGTAGTAATATGCCATTGGAGTTTGTGTTGCCAACTCCTTCCTTCCCTATTGTGCCTCTTCATAGATTGTGGTTTCGTCCCACCCTGGCATTGAAATCTCCAAGCAGGATTAGCTTGTCCTCCTTGGGGACTTTGGTTAAGATGTTGTCCAGGTTAGCATAGAAGGCCTCCTTCACTTCATCCCGTGCATCAAGTGTTGGAGCATAAGCACTAACAACAGTGACCTTTTGGCCGCCTGCAAATGTCAGGCGTATGGACATTAGGCGTTCATTGATGCCCACAGGGAGTTCGGAGAGGTGGTTGATGAGGCTGTACTTAATAGCAAAACCCATGCCGTGGATCCTTGGCTCATCAGCAGGTTTTCCTTTCCAAAAGAAAGTGTATCTGCCTTTTTCCTCCTTCAGCTGCCCTTCATCAGCTAGTCAGGTTTCGGAGAGTGCTGCAATATCGATCTGGAATCTCCTTAGCTCCCTGGTGATGATGGCCGTTCACCTTTTGGGTCGATCACTGTGTTTATTGTCCATGAGGGTCCGCACGTTCCAGGTTCCAATGTAAGTTTGCTTCCGTTTATGTTTCTGACCGCTTAGTGGTGATCCCTCTGGGTGCGATAGCCCAGACAGGAGTTTTCGAGGCAGGCTATATTGAGGGCACCTTTTCCAGCCCCATCCCCTACTGGGGTGAGCAGAGTGGATCCTAAATAGGGCTTCTCAATCGTGGGTACAGCTGCCGAAGATCTCTTTCTGCCTCAGCCCAAGAGCATAATGACTGAATCAGACACCCACCGCCTGTGTGTCAGGTTGTGGCTTGGAGCTGCCAGACTTCATGGTCCTGCCCCCGTCACCACTTCCTGATCACCACAGGACTTTGTCCGGGATGTTAAGCGGTCTGATTCCCTTTCAGAAGGACACCTGTGCATGGAATCTTTTAATGTGGGGAGGCTGATGCACAGGCAGTCTCCACACAGTCCTTGGCATAGAAAGGCCGGGATCCAGTGGCATGGAGACCAAGACAACTGGGGGCCCTTCTTTGCTGAAGCCTTCTTCCGCCTTTGCGGCCGTTGTGGTACTCCTCACAGCCACCATCTTTCGCCCGCTCCGCCGTTGAGGACTTAGTTGCTATTAGCCCATAGCTGGGGCAGTGGTTGAGAGACGCTAGGGCGTGTCCACACACCGGTGGGCATGCGCGCCTTCTCTCTGGGGCCCACTGCTGCTCCAAGATTCCCTACAGGTTGGCCTGGGACCGCAAAGTACCCAGTTACTGTGAGTGGCTACGAGGAGGCACTGCAGGAGTCTTGACGACGGAGAGGCTATGTACTGGCAGGAGGAGACTTATGCACTCGGCTCCTCTTTTCACCCCCTACAAGAGGACTAGCCGGCGGCAGTAGCTGAAAGCAGAAAGTAGCAAGCAGAAGCAGCATGCAGCATGCACTAACTACAAGCACTACTATCCCAGTACTACTGCACTGATGCATCACACATGCCCTGTGTGCTGAAACACACACACACACACACACACACACACACACACACACACACACACACACACACACACACACACACACACACACACACACACAATTGTACTTAAGCATGTACCCACAGTTGCATGCTACAAATGCTATTACACAAACACACACAAATACATATGTGCATAGATTTACATTCTATTAAAATACACACATACACGCTAACACACGTGTGCGCGCGCACGCACGCACGCACACACACACACACACACACACACACACACACACACACACACACACACAGTCGCCAATGTCCCATTCAAATTTGCAGATGAGGCAGGTTGCGAGAAGGAAACGTGTCAGTTGTGAGGAACAAGACTACGGCTTCACAGTTCAATTCAATTCCACAGATGGACAGGGAGACAACAGCGCTTGTTTGTTTTCCAGTCTCTAACGTGCTGGCTAGCTGTCACCGCCACGCTGGAACATACAACTTCCAACATCCAAATCGAGTGTCAGCAAACAAGGGTGACTGATGGTAGTTTAGAGGATGAATTAGATGTGCGTTTGTCTGTTGGCTGGGTGGTGCAGACAAAAATAAGTAATAGAAAAGAAAAGAAAAGCAAATAAAAGGCGAATATGTGACAGCTTCACATAAAACAGCAGAAAAAGCATTTAGGAATTCATAGCGCTTCAGTTTTAATATTAAATGCAATACTTGTTTTCTTCAAAATTCCTCTTATTGAGGAGGAACTGTGAGCTTTCATTTCAGGGGCCGTTGTGATTTTCAGGGAAATGATGCTGAATATGATTTATGAAACGGAGGAAAACAAATTCCAAGAAAAACAAGATGTTTTTCATTTGAACATGTTAAAATTGTGTAGAATATAAATGGAGCTAAGGATAGGTTAGCCAACACATATGTGTACTTCAGCAAGTTTGGCCTTGTGACAATTTTTATTTCTACATCTGTTCAGCTTTTATTTTATCATGGGAGTTTTTCTGAGACACGAATTTGCCTTTTTCACCTTAAACAAACTCGTAGTTTGGATTCATACTCTGTTACAAACACTGAAGCTATGCATTACAGCCACAGCTTCACATATTAGTAGCTAAACCCTGGAGTTGGTTGAGAGTATAGTTCAGTTTTAGGGATTTTTTTACGATGTGTCCTACTTACAGAACATAGAGTTGCACAAACTCATGGATACTTTTTTTATGTCTGCGCATGTAGATTGAAGGTATGGTGAACGGTCAGTTTAGCCTAGTTTAGCTCAACTGCTGGATGTCTTTTTTGTTTTTGTTTTTTGGATTCTTTTCCCCCTTTTTGTCCCTAATTGTATCCGGCCAATTACCCCACTCTTCCGAGCTGTTCTGGTTGCTGCTCCACCCCCTCTGCCGATCCGGGGAGGGCTGCAGACTACCACATGCTTCCTCTGATACATGTGGAGTCACCAGCCACTTCTTTTCACCTGACAGTGAGGAGTTTTAACAGGAGGATGTAGCGCGTGGGAGGATGTAGCGCGTGGGAGGATCACACTATTCCCCCCAGTTCCCCCTCCCCCCTGAACAGGAGCCCCGGCCGACCAGAGGAGGCGCCAGTGCAGCGACCAGGACACATACCCACATCCGGCTTCCCACCCGTAGACATGGCCAATTGTGTCTGTAGGGACACCCAACTAAGCCTGGAGGATTCGAACCGCCGATTCTTGTGTTGGTAGGCAACGGAATAGACCACCATGCCACCCAGATGCCCCCCAATTGCTGGATGTCTAACAGCATAATTGGCAGCGCCTCTCAAAAGAAGGGCAACACACGTTCTTGGAATCCGATTGACAAGGCTTTTTACTCATTAGCCTAGCGTGTGCAATTTTCTTAACCAATGTTTTCACAAGCACATGCATAAGCCTAAAAAAATAGATTATAGTTGGAACTATTTTACTGTAAAATGCGTATCTGTCTTTTTCTACAGCAGGAGATGAGAGATATACATAATAAGTAGGACAGATAACTCTGAAACTGAACTATCCTTTTAAATGCCTTGCTCATGAGCAGCTCAACAGTAGTTGTTGAGTGGGCTGGAAGGTATGTCATAAGCCCAGCTGTTGGAGACGGGGATTTTAACAGCAGATGCTTTTGTCAATAAGGATGCCCCTCACCTTTGCTCAGTTTTCATGCTGATAGCCAGGGTTTTCCCCTTAAATTATTCAGTTAATGTCTCAGAGTTATAAAGGTTAGTTTGAACTGTGTGCATGCTCGGTCTCCCCATTCAGACCATTGGGGAGAAAGAACCAATATCACTTCACCATTTTATACCGAACTGATTGTGTTGGATGAGTTCCATTCCAAAATCAGAAGGCCACCACTTGGGAAAAAAAAAGTGACCCCTTCCTTATCAAATCTTTGGCTAGCACAAAATTGCAGTGAGTTGTGCATTGCATATCTAAAAGACAAACATCTTTTAGATTGGTTTTTGGTTGGTGGACACTTTTACAGAGTGAATGCCCCAGCTACTTTAAAGGTATTAAATAATGTCCCAGATAATGATTAGTTTCCCTTTTAAAAGGATTCTGCACTTTGGAACAGAACTGAAAGTGAGTTGACCTCTACCCCGAGTTCTTTCCAATTTTTCCATTCACTTCGAGCCCAACTTGTTTGATATTAGGGAACTAAGAAAACCCGACTCGTACCGCTCGCCTTTCAAAGGGTCATGGTATTGAAAGAATTGTGGAAAAAAAGAGAGGCCCTCTCCTGGCTTTCAGAGTCAACATTATTTTGTGAGCGATTTCACATGCGTGTCTACAGTTGAATGTTTGGCTCCGGGGTTGCTTAACTGATCCGTTTTTCCGACACAGAACTCACATTAACATGTCAACATTAACAAAATACTCAGTTTCAATCCCACCTTTTATAATGCTGTACCAGAACTACTCTGCATATATTTCCTCTTGTTCACATCTTACTGTCACTCTTTGTAAACCTTATCCAGCTATATGAAGCCTCCTGGCTCTTCATGCACACACACACATGCGTGTACGTGCACACATGCATAAATGCAAACACACACTCGTAGACACCTGCTTATGCAAGAAAACACCACACATACACACACACACACACACACACACACACACACACACACACACACACACACACACACACGTGCACATACACACATGCGCACATGTAAACTTGCTTATGCAAGAAAACACCACACATACACACACGCACGCACACATGCACACGCACGCATGCACACACACTCACCTTTCCTCTTCCTATATTCCTATATTAGTGGGGCCCCCCATTAATTACCTTCATTCCCTAGCCCCTAACCTTAGCCATCAGCACTTAACCCTTGACCTAACCTTAACCTAGCCCTAAACTCAAGTCCTAGCCTTAAAAAAGACCCTTGAAGGAGAGGGTTTCTACTTAGACCAAAGATCCTCTGCTCCCAATAGTACACACACACACACACACACACACACACACACACACACACACACACACACAGTGAGACAAAGACAGTTTAAAGTCAGCTGAGGTGTTGTAGAAAAAAAACCCCAGAAATGTATAAGTGCCCATCATATTCCCAAGCTTTAGAAAAACAAACAATATAAAAGTGACTTGTCGACAAATTGTACATGAAGACATTCATCCCCAGAAGTGAGCAAATATTTTCCATCCCCTTTTATTCAATTTAGCTCCTAGTTCAAAGGATTTTCCTCCTCTTTCTCTTTCTCTCTCTTTTTTCTATACCTATCCAAATTATCCCCAAAGTCTTTCCATATGCCAGTGTTTACTTTCCAAATCCATCTTTCCTCTTGATGGGGTCAGATAAGAACAAATCTAAGGCGTTACTCACCCAATTATGCAATCTGTGATATGACAGTCGACAAAATGCACATGGATGTCTTGATTTGGGACCCAAAACTTAAGTAAAGTTTGTCGTATATTGAAGCAATAACGTGCCGTTTTCTTGGATGTCTTAAAATCAAGCACTTTGTGGCACAATGATGTGACTTAAGTTTGCGTAGCGCTTGGGAAAAACAGACTCCCAACTTTGGCAGGGACAGTGTCATGCACTGTGTGCGCGTGTGTGTGTGTGTGTGTGTGTGTGTGTGTGTGTGTGCGCGTGCATACTTCAGCTCTAATTATTGGAGCTATTTACAGTTTTTTATAAATGTTTACACACTAAAATTGGAGCTTGAAACACAATCACTGAAACCTGTAACTCTTGTACCAAATCCCTTAAGCCAAGTCTGCAAAAGTGCAAGCACAATTCCTGCTTCACACTCAGTTTTCAATTCTAAATCACACTTTTTGCAAAACACTACACACGGTGCTCTACATTATGCACAACATTCAAAATTAAAACCTCTTGTGTTCCTTTGGAAAGCAGAACCAATCACAGTGCCAGGCTTTATTTACCAGTTGGCAACACCCACTCCTCACAGGTGTAAACAGTTGTTTAATGGTTCCCTTAGAAAGCAGAGCTTTAGCGCTTTAAAAAGGCTACGGATGAGCTCGCCTGTTTTGGAGGACAATGGTGAAGCAAGAGGTAGAGGTCAAGGAGTGAGAGTAAGAGGAGGAGGAGGGACAGTTGTCTCGGATGAGATCAGGGCCACATTGGTTGACCCTGTGCTCAACCATGGATTGATTATGAGGGAGGCTGGACAGAGGGTTCCTCCAACCCGAGCTGCTACGCAGTTGCATCCAGCATTTGTATATTCAGAATTGAGAACCACTAAGTTATCTACTATCTACACTATGCTACTGCTCTTTATGTATTATATACTGCAGTCGGACATATCAGTAGGCCTACATTACTCAGTGATTGTTGGCCAATGTTACAGTAATGTCATTTCATATTGAAAAGGAAATTGTTTTAGCTTACTGTGACCACTCATATATTTTTGGATCTTCTGCAGAACTGAGAGACGAGCAGGCCATGGTGGAAGACATCGGCTGTTCACACCAGACTAGGAGACCGCTATTGGAAACATGGTGGTGTCAAACAAAACCACTAGACTATGAGAAATCCAGAACCACATAATTGCAGACAACACAATATTCAATAACATTCAGTAGGTGGGCTTGTTTATATTGGACCGTGTGCAGAGCCGAGTCCGGATGAAACAGGTCTACAGGATGCCATTTTTTCCCTTTTTTCTCCCCAATTGTACTTTGCCAATTACCTTATTTTCTGAGCCGTCCCGGTCGCTGCTCCGCCCCCTCTTTTGATTCTGGTAGGACTGCAGACTTCCACATGCCTCCTCCGATATATGTGGAGTTGCCAGCCGCTTCTTTTCACCTGACAGTGAGGAGTTTCACCAGGGAGACGTAGCACGTAGGAGGATCACGCTATTCCCCCCAGTTTCCCCCCCTGTACAGGCGCCCCGACCAGCCAGAGTAGGCACTAGTGCAGTGACAAGGACACAAACCCACATCTGGCTTCTCACCCACAGACACAGCCAATTGTGTCTGTAGGGATGCCCAACCAAGCCGGAGGTAACGTGGGGATTGAAACCGGTGATCCTTGTGTTGGTAGGCAACGGAATAGACCGCCACACCACCCGAACACCCCAACAGGATGCCATTTGAGCGAAACTCAGAGAGGGTTAAAGATCAGCGCTATGAATGTGTGCAAGTAAGTATTATATTGTGAATTTACTATCATGTAGACACATTACAGTACTGTAATCCAGTGTATTGTGCTTCACCATATTAACAGCTCTAGGTCTATTTCTCATATTGTCTTTTCTGTTTCAGAGAGTCTTGGATCTGGATGCCACTGTAAATGAGCACATTTGTTTTTAATTATGAGGCGTGCTTTAACCTAGCCTAAAGAAGGGAATGGGACATTATTGGTTACTGTGCTATTGTGTATATCCCTGGACAGCGTGGAGGGAATATCACCATATGCACAGCCATTAGCCAGCAAGGCGTCCTCCCATTGCCATGCCAAACTTGGTCTCTACAACACAGCCCTTCTCATCACATTCCTGGAGCCTCTACATGGCATCCTCATTCCAGTGGAGCAGAGAGGTGGACCACAGCAGCCCAGGTATGTTGTCATCTGGGATAACCTGACTTTCCAACGGGCTGCTCTGGACCACAACTGGTTCATCGACCACCCACATTTTGTTGTTCTGTACTTCCCACCATATTCCCCATTCCTAAACCCAATTTGAAGCGTTTTTTTTCAGCATGGTGATGGAAGGTGTATGACCGCCATCCCCTCACACACATGCTTCTTCTCCAGGCAATTGAGGATGCATTGCATGTGGTGATGCTGATGTGGGGGCTTTCGGTGGCTGGATCCATCATAGAAGATTCTTTCCCCGCAGTTTAGCCAGGGAAAACATCACTTGTAATGTCGATGAGGTGCTGCGGCCAGACCAAAATAGGAGGCAGAATGCAGCCCAATTTATTTTCTCTTACATTTTGCATTTCTTTTTGTATTTTGTGTTTGAGTTTTGACAAATGAGCTTTTTTTTACAGAAAACCCTTTATCGTACTGAATGTTTTCTCTTGTTGTGTATGTAAAGTGTTACACAAATACCGCATTTTGGAAATACATTTTTTTCTGTTACTATATTGCATTGCATGTGTTTATTTATATATCTTTGAGTAAATATATTACTGCAACGATATTTTACAACTGGCTACAGTGTAATGTAACGGACCTGATGCATTCACGTGTGTATATTTAATATAGATGTAGCAAAAAAAAACTTAATATATAGCAGTACTTTTATCAACACCATTGACGGTTTCTGAAAAAAAACCTCCGCTATATATATATATATATATATATATAGCATGTCTTTTTTGGCTAGCTGCCCCCCGAATTGGCCAGCTGGCTAGCTGCCTATAGCAAATTCAGGGGGCAGCTAGCCAGCTGGCGCCGCATCTGGGAATCGAACCCGGGTCACTTGGACCACGGGCGACTGCGCTAGTTGACTGGTTAGTGCAGTTGCCCATGTTCCAGGTTATCCGGGTTCGTGTCCCGGCTGCAATGGATTCCCGGCTGCCCCTGAATTCCCTACATTGGTGTCAGAAGTGGGATGGTGAGACCGTGAGGCCATCGGAAGCATGTGTGCCCAGAGGCGTGAGGGAGCTGACGTGCTGAAGCCCCGAAGGGGGGGGGGTTACTGTAATGACCTTGGATGACTAGACTTGCTAGCCCTTGGCTAATGGAGCAGATCCTTTAGTTGACTGGTTAGCACAGTTGCCCGTGGTCCGGGCTATCCGGGTTCAGTTCTCGGCTGCGATGGATTCCCGGCTGCCTCCTGAATTCACTGGCGTAACACTGAAATGGCATAAACCGACTGAGATATATTCATAGTTGTATTTTGTGTTGAGCACATCAGTGTGTTGTTGGTTGGTAGAAATATCTATTCATATGATGGCATGTGTCATTTTGATGCAAAAAACATTTTGGAAAGCGATGAAACAGTTTTGAATGCAATGTTTGCTTTTTCTTTTTATAGAAATTTGTAGAGGTTTACATTTTGTGTTTGTGTTTTTTTTTTGTGTATAGAGTTTTGAGTAGGCTAAATGAGCCGAAGATTCAGAAAACGTGTGTAAACAATTGTAAAAAAAACCCCCAAAAAACTATTAGTTCAGAACCGGAGCCAGATTGATCATATCAACTCCCTTGAACTATTTTTTTTCCACAGGATAAAAAAAAAATCCCCCTCCCTCCCTGCTCATTCCACCATCCAACTGAGATCTGAGGACCTGCGCTGAACCCTGCACCGAGAGCCTCGCTTTAATTAGGCCATTGTTTCAGCACGGCCCAGCATGAAATGTTCCCGGTTGAGAGCTTTCATGGGAGTTTCTCCGAGCTGTCACCTGGAGCAAACTTCTACTTACCAGGTTTTTTTTTCTTTCCCTCCCTGGACCACCTCCTCCTTCTCTCTGCACACATGTTTCTAACTCTCTGACAGACATGCAGAGACTGACAGATGTACGGATGTATCAAGAGTTTCAGTCTGTTTTTTCAGCCATGGAGGAGAAATGGGAGACGAGGGGAGAGAAGGAGGGCCTGGGGAGGAGGTGGGTGATTCTGTGAGTTTTGAGTCGTTTCAGACTGAGATGGAGAGGCGCTCGGCCGGGTATGCCAACATCAGGAGGTAGGCCCAATGGAAAGAGGACCACTTACTCTCTCTCTCTCTCCAACTGTCAAGCGAGAGGCGTCAACAAGGAATTCAAAGAGTTTCATTTCATTACCCCCGCAAAACTTCAGTTTTTTTTGGGGGGGGGGTAATGAAACTCTTAGAATTCCTCCACAATGGGTTTGTGTCAGAGTTTTGGCGAGGCATCGTAAGACAAAGAGACCTCAAGAGTAGAGCACTTGAGTTTCAACTGTTTAATGCAAAAAAGAAAAGAAAAAAAAGACACCCTTGTCTCAAGCTGCAATAAATTACTTAGATTAGACTGAATGATTTCCGCTGGCATTTGATCTCCGTAATGTGATTTAATCTCCTCTTGAAAATAATGTTAGCTCAGATGTAGTGTTGAATGAGGCGGTTATTGATGACATTTAAGATTAGACATGGCTAATTACACTCACAAACGCTTTAATGACTTGACTGGCACAACTGTGTTGACTGTACCATTAAGGCAAACCGCAGCTCCACGATCAGGGCCACAGATATAGGTTGGTGCATGTCAAACGTCTTCCAGCAAATATCCACTTCGTTACCGAGCTGCATTCGCTAAAGCTGGGATACATTGATCCCCAAAAAGCGATGGTCTCATCCAAGTCAATAGGGGGAGCTGCAGCATCTGCTATATAACACAAAGTGGGAAGAGAGAGAGAGAGAGAGAGAGAGAGAGAGAGAGAGAGAGAGAGAGAGAGAGAGAGAGAGCGATACACAAGGAGCTGACCCTTGATCATGTGTGTGTCTGGGTGTATGCATGTATGCTGCATCCCTGCAGCACATCAATGTGAATAGCTACGTCATCCTTAGAAATGGACTGGTATTATATTACCCAAGATTTAGACAACATTGCTTACCATTGCAGTTCTGCTCTACTTTTACTCATGAATAGTGATAGATAAGAACCGTCAAAATATTGAGAATAAGTAATGTCAGAAAAAAAGAGTATAATGTGGCTCAGTTAGGATGATTTCGGTTTACATATTCGTCATTTTTATGAAAGGGTTTGCACAAAGCCCAAAAACTTAAGTGCAATGAAGAGATTCAAAAACTTTGGGCATTACTCAAATTCCAATATTTTAATCTATGTAGGCTGCATGGATATATGGAGTAAAACTGGACAGCATAAAATTGAGTTTGATTAAATTTAATGAGATGTAGTTCATTCATTTATTACATCTTGATCACATTAATGGCTATGGACAGTTAAATTCTTAATCTTCCATCTATTACATTATAAATGGAAGGCATGGATCATCAGATCAATTAGTAATGATAAAGATAACATTGCAAAATAATGACTTTTGACCAATTACAGTGTGGAAATGTACAAATTAATGTAATGAATTAATGGTCAGAGATGTTGGATTTTATGGCTGATGCCAGTGCTGAAATCTTACATAAAGGTAACTAACCATTTAGAAAAACTTGGCTTCCATGTGTGTTCGGGGTGGCAGAGTGGTTAGAAAAACCCTCCGGCAACTGCAGTGTGACAGGGAAAAAACGTGTAACAGGCAGCGTTTGTCTAGCAGTGGTTGTGTGTTCTATGTTATTGAAATTTCCTTGAGCAAGACACTCAGCCACTAACTGTTTGTTTTGTAGGCACCCCAGATAAGAGGGCAGTCAGTGTACAAACGCAAATAACATGTGCCTTTTGGTTAATAGGTTTAGCCCAGTGCTCCCCACAGCACCATGACAGTATATTAGGAGTGTATGGCTACAGGGAGAGGGACTGCATCTCTTACCATGTCGGCTCCTGGCTGAGCTGCGAGGATGACATACCCATCTGTCTGCTGGTGTCCCTCAACTTCACAGCAATATGGCAAAGTATGTGTGTTAGTTTGAGGTACTGGGCCTGACTGCAGACAAGTACATTCGCAAAATGCATGTGCTTCTTATTGAGCTGTTGTTAATTACCTGTGGTTCATCTGTAAAATATAGACAATACAGTCCATGCAAGAATTGCGACCTTATCAGCTAAGGATTTAAATTGAGGGATTATATATATATATATACACTACCGTTCAAAAGTTTGGGATCACATTGAAATGTCCATATTTTTGAAGGAAAAGCACTGTACTGTTCAATGAAGATAACTTTAAACTAGTCTTAACTTTAAAGAAATACACTCTATACATTGCTAATGTGGTAAATGACTATTCTAGCTGCAAATGTCTGGTTTTTGGTGCAATATCTACATAGGTGTATAGAGGCCCATTTCAAGCAACTATCACTCCAGTGTTCTAATCGTACAATGTGTTTGCTCATTGGCTCAGAAGGCTAATTGATGATTAGAAAACCCTTGTGCAATCATGTTCACACATCTGAAAACAGTTTAGCTCGTTACAGAAGCTACAAAACTGACCTTCCTTTGAGCAGATTGAGTTTCTGGAGCATCACATTTGTGGGGTCAATTAAACGCTCAAAATGGCCAGAAAAAGAGAACTTTCATCTGAAACTCGACAGTCTATTCTTGTTCTTAGAAATGAAGGCTATTCCATGCGAGAAATTGCTAAGAAATTGAAGATTTCCTACACCGGTGTGTACTACTCCCTTCAGAGGACAGCACAAACAGGCTCTAACCAGAGTAGAAAAAGAAGTGGGAGGCCGCGTTGCACAACTGAGCAAGAAGATAAGTACATTAGAGTCTCTAGTTTGAGAAACAGACGCCTCACAGGTCCCCAACTGGCATCTTCATTAAATAGTACCCGCAAAACACCAGTGTCAACATCTACAGTGAAGAGGCGGCTGCGGGATTCTGGGCTTCAGGGCAGAGTGGCAAAGAAAAAGCCATATCTGAGACTGACCAATACAAGAAAAAGATTAAGATGGGCAAAAGAACACAGACATTGGACAGAGGAAGACTGGAAAAAAGTGTTGTGGATGGATGAATCCAAGTTTGAGGTGTTTGGATCACAAAGAAGAACGTTTGTGAGACGCAGAACAAATGAAAAGATGCTGGAAGAATGCCTGACGCCATCTGTTAAGCATGGTGGAGGTAATGTGATGGTCTGGGGTTGCTTTGGTGCTGGTAAGGTGGGAGATTTGTACAGGGTAAAAGGGATTCTGAATAAGGAAGGCTATCACTCCATTTTGCAACGCCATGCCATACCCAGTGGACAGCGCTTGATTGGAGCCAATTTCATCCTACAACAGGACAATGACCCTAAACACACCTCCAAA
Source organism: Lampris incognitus (assembly GCF_029633865.1). Classification (NCBI taxonomy): domain Eukaryota; kingdom Metazoa; phylum Chordata; class Actinopteri; order Lampriformes; family Lampridae; genus Lampris; species Lampris incognitus. The sequence goes on along the minus strand of NC_079213.1, from coordinate 88,968,789 downwards.
TTGTGCAAGAACTATTTAGAGCAGAAGCAGGCAGCTGGTATTCTATCGGTAATGGAGTGGCCAGCGCAGTCACCAGATCTGAACCCCATTGAGCTGTTGTGGGAGCAGCTTGACCGTATGGTACGCAAGAAGTGCCCATCCAACCAATCCAACTTGTGGGAGCTGCTTCTGGAAGCGTGGGGTGCAATTTCTCCAGATTACCTCAACAAATTAACAGCTAGAATGCCAAAGGTCTGCAATGCTGTAATTGCTGCAAATGGAGGATTCTTTGACGAAAGCAAAGTTTGATGTAAAAAAAATCTTATTTCAAATACAAATCATTATTTCTAACCTTGTCAATGTCTTGACTCTATTTTCTATTCATTTCACAACATATGGTGGTGAATAAGTGTGATTTTTCATGGAAAACACAAAATTGTTTGGGTGATCCCAAACTTTTGAACGGTAGTGTATATATATATGTGTGTGTGTGTGTGTGTGTGTGTGTGTGTGTGTGTATATATATGTGTATATATATATATATTTTTTTTTTAACTTTGTTAAAAGAAACACTCAACGGTAGGGAAAGTGCTCAACAAATAAGGAGCAAAATAATCCAGTGAGTCAAGTAAATTCTTTGAGACAGTACAAGCCTGTTTCATGCCATAAGCAATCATTAGCTGTCAATAAAGCTACTCGGGAAAGGACATACCATTTACTGCCTTGACATGTACATCACGTGCACAATGTCCAATGGGGAAGGCAGAGGTGCGACATTAAAAAATTCAAAAACATGTAATTGCTAACACTCCAATGGGGGGGGGGGGTTTGTTGGTATTTGTCTGTTGCCATGATTTATTTATAGATGCTTATATCTATGTCTGCAACTGCTGGCCAATTCATGCCTGTTATTCAATCTGGACATTTCTGATTTCCAATTGATAAAATATTTTTTAGTTAGACATAGATTGGACATTTTACTACTAGTTGAATATGCTTTGTTCTTTGAGAGGATTTTCCAGGTGGTTGAATAATTAATGTTTCTGTCCGCCAATGACCAAATATAACGACTTAAAGATGTCTAACTGAAAAAATATTTTGTCATTTGCAAACCAGAAATGTCAAACAGAGGGAGTCATCTACCAGACATATTTTTGCCAAATGTTCAGCAGGTTATTTCATCCCACAACACAAGCATCATGGCCAAGGCACACACCCCCTCACCGCAACCAAACACCTCCAACTGCAAATGCCGTGTTAAGACATCATGTCCTCTTGAAGGAAAATGCCAAAAAAGGGAGTCATCTACCAGGCATCGGTGACAAGAGAAGACAACTGCAATGTGGACACTTATGTGGGATTAACAGCGGGCTCTTTTAAAATTAGGTTTAATGCCCATATGAGTAGCTTCAGAAATGAACATGCAGAAAATGCAACGGCCTTAAGCCGCCACATTTGGTCATTGGTAGACAAGAATATCAGTTATCCTGTTTCATGGAAAATCCTTGCAAAGAGTAGTGCATATTCAGTTAGAGGTAAAACATGTAACCTGTGCTTGGCAGAAAAATATTTTATTATTTGCAGACCTGATATATCCACCTTGAATAATAGAAACGAATTGGCCACCAGCTGTAGAAACAAAAAATATCTCCTTTGCAAGTATAAGTAAAACGTCTTTATTACCCACACCCCCCCCCCGCATTAGATGATACACGTGATATTTATTAGAGTTTTTGGTAACACTTTCTATGAAGCTTGCATCTATAATGCCCTATAAGCATCTATAACACCCTATAAGTGTAGCTATTAGTCATTGTAAGATTCATTATAACCATATACGTATACGCCCTCACAACACCTCATAATCACCTTTATGATACATTATGTCAATTTAAAACGGATTTATGCATTATAAATATGTCATCATTAGCCTGTTTATCTGTCAAATGTCATAATGCATCACAGCAAATTTGTTTTGCTTAAGTTTTGTAGCGATGCGTAATGAGACTTCAGTGCTATTTCATAGTCTTCAGCCGTTAGTCATATGAAAGTATGGGCGTTATAGATGCAATAGATGCTTATAGGGCGTTATAGATGCTTATAGGACGTTATCGATGCTTATAGGGCATTATAGATGCAAACTTCATAGAAAGTGTAACCGAGTTTTTTTTAGATATATTTTAACTGCCTGTCATTCCAACTGTGCCCCAACCCCACCCCACTATATGATTTACATAAATTACCTTGTTATATTTTAAATGTACGCCATTTCAACAGTGCCCTGGTCCCTAAATGCTTTTCAAAACAAGCCCCAGTCCCTTAACCCGTTTGTTGTAATGTTTTCTACCCCTCCATTGGTTGCTCTGCATCATAAATACATACCCCATTGGTTGTTATAGTTTAAATGTTTCCTCATCTGATTGGTTGCTGTCCAACCGAAATTAGGGGCATGACGCTGGGCAATGCAAACTGTATGGTTCTTTGTTGAACCACATTATCAGCTGATGATTGCTTATGGCATGAAACAGGCCTGTACTGCAATTATTAAAATCTTTTTTCCTGTATCCGTGTTGATGTGTATATATATATACACATCAACAAAAATCAAGCCTGTTTCATGCCATAAGCAATCATCAGCTGATGACTGCTTATGGCATGAAACAGGCTTGTACTATCTCATGAAGAATTTACTTGAATCACTGGATTATTTGCTCCTTATTTGTTTAGCACTTTTCCTATCGTTGAGTGTTTCTCTTAACAACGTTATATATATATATATATATATATATATATATATATATATATATATATATATATGTGTGTGTGTGTGTGTGTGTGTGTGTGTGTGTGTGTGTGTGTGTGTGTGTGTGTGTGTGTTACCGGCTCCAGACATAGGGGATATTTGGAGCGGCAGCAAATGTTACACAAGCTTAATAGCACTGTGGATCTGTGAATCAAAAAGAGAGATATTATGAAAATACGTTGTCACTCAAGTTCGCGCCAGTTTATTTCTGGTCTCAACAGTTAAACATTTCAGCAATTCTCCACATTGTACCATATTCATCAAAAGTAAAATAAATACAAAATAAAAAGTGTAACAATTTGTAAAATCAATTTGGTTTTTCTCATCACTCAAACGTAAATATAGGCTACTGTCAAAATAGCAATTTCAGAACAACAGGAATAATCAGCCTATTACAGCATCTGAACCATTTATCTATATCCACCTGCACACCTTTTATCCCATACACAGGCTTTAATTCGCTGTGGTCTCACGCATGCACACACTTCCTAAGACGCAGTACCAGCAACAGGCATGAAATGGCGACAACTGAACACTTATCTGAACAAGTTACAACAGTGAGCTCCTTGTAAAATAGTAACATGAACACTTTTCTTACAACATAAACCCACATCCCCGAGTATCACCAAAACATTACTATGAGATGTTTATAATCTATTTCTAGAAGAACCCCGCTACAATGTAGCGGTTTGGTTATCCACCCGTCTAAATCTCCCTCCTCTTCATCCTGCCAGCTAACCGCCTTCCCCCTAACCCCTTTCCACTCCAACTCCCTCCCCCCAAATGCTCAGAATCATCTGAAATGCCGAGAAAAGTGGTGCCATTTTTAGAAAATGCATATTTTGCATAATTATGCATAATTATTATAATTATATTTTAATGTTCTGCTATTTTTCTGGTCCTCTCTGGAACAATACCTACCACCTCCAAAAAAAATTAGGATAATAAGTGCATTTTTGCAAAAATGCATATATTTTGCATAATGCCAAAACATTTTTGTCCCAGATAATTTTTTTTATATAGGTGAAAAAATCAAAGATGCTCAGAATCATCTGAAATGCCGAGAAAAGTGGTTTTTAGCAATTTTTAGAAAAATGCATATTTTGCATATGTATGCATAATTATGCATACTTTTAATTTTTTGGGATTTTTCCCGTACTCTCTGAGACAATACCTACCACCTCGAAAAAGAATTAGGATCATAAATGCTTTAGTTTTCGGTCCCGCTATCTACACTAACTAACACACACACACACACACACACTAACACCACACACACACATTACGAAAATATATGAGTAGATGATAGGATACTTTATTGGGCTAACCTAGACTACTAGCTAGCATGGCGTTTGTTACCCTCAGCAAGTCGAGACATTTAAGTATCAACCCAAAATATAACATTCTTATCACATTTGCACTAAAACACTATGGAATACTGTCTTGACTATATATTTTGTCTAAGACTAAATTAAGGAGTTTATATGTTTTTGCAGTACATGTCAATCAAAAAGAGAGGCACGATGAAAATACGTTGTCACTCAAGCTCGCGCCAGTTTATTTCTGGTCTGGTTTAAGGAAGCTCTGCTCTCTTTCGTACTGATCCCCAGAAGCGCTGCACCGCCATCTACTGCCTTGGTGGTGTAAACCCACATTGTATTTAATCTAAAAAAAAGGGGGGGGGGGTTATGAAGGCGATTTCTCAATCCCTACATATACGTACTCTAAGAAGATTACTGTGATATTTATGTATGTATATGTATGTTTATGTTTATTATACAGATACAGGAAAAACGTTTAATACTGTAACGTGCATGGCTTCTCTGTGACATCTCCACGGGCCAACTTTGTGTGGCATGGCCCCAGGAAGGATGTCAAGGTCTGGGCATGCACCTGCATGGCATGACAGTGCTCCAAGGTTCACCGCCACACCAAGGCACCCCTGGCGCTGTTCCCAGTGCCTGGAAGGCATTTCGACCATGTCAATCTGGACCTAGTAGGACCCCTTCCTTTCTCCTGTGGTTTCACTCATCTCCTTACCATGGTGGGCAGGACCACTAGGTGGCATTCCATTGTCAACCACCACGTCTGCTGAGGTGGCCCGGGCGTTCATCGGGTCCTGGGTAGCCCGGTTTGGCAGACCATCTGACCTCACTTCTGACCGGGGCCCGCAGTTCACATCCGAGCTCTGGGCTGCAGTCGCTGAAAGCCTAGGGGTGAAGCTGCACCGCACCATGGCATACAACCCGCAGGGCAACGGTTTATGTGAGCGGTTTCATCGTTCTATGAAGGCCGCTCTTTGGGCCAGCCTCACAGACAGTAGCTGGGTCGCTTGGCCTGCGGACCACCCCTAAGGAAGACGTCCAGTCCTTGTTGGCCGAGCTAGTTTACAGCCAGCCACTGTGGGTCCCGGGGGAATTTCTCCCAGATGGCGCAGCACCCTGGTCTGCTGCCTGCTAACGGGCTGTGTTCCAGGACGCTGCCGGCATTTTCACTCCAGTCCCAACTTCGCGGAACGGCCTCCCTCAGTCTTACATCCCCAAGGAACTGCAATCGGCCGGGTACGTCTTCATCCGGCATGATGCCCACCGTACCCCCCTGCGGCCCCCCCCTACGATGGCCCCTTCCGTGTCCTGGCGGCGGGGGCTGAGAACTTCGTTGTGGATGTTGGTGGTAAAGCAGGAGTGGGTTTCAGTGGACCACCTCAAGCCGGCTCACTTGGACTTGGACAGGCCAGTTCAATTGGCCCAGCCACCTCGGCGTGGAAGCCCCCCTGCCCCTACACCCGTCAAGAGGAGCCATTTTGGCTGCATAATTTGTCCCCCGCCACGTTGATTATTTTTTTCTTTTTGTCATGGTGAGTACTAGGGGGGGGGGCGTGTGTAGTGACCTACTTGCAGGTTACGTATTCACCATGCGGGCCAGAGACGGCCCCTTTAAGACAGTGGGCGGGGGTTAGCAAGGGGTATTGTGGATAGACACGAGGTTGAGGTTAGTAGCAGAATGAATTATTGACTTGGAGTTTGTTGGAGGAAATAAACGACCCCACGGCTGTGTGGTCAAAATGAGAAGTGGTCTCGTCTCCTTTCTTACATCCTCCACAACTGTATTTTTAATGACAGTAGTATCATTACAGTAGTATCACCTTCAAAGTTTAATAACCTTGTGAAAATAAAGATACAGACCTGCCGCTCCCTGAATGCTCGTAAAATTGCATCTATTTGCATTAAAATGAGTTTTAGATTGATTGCACAAAAAAGTTATGATAAGATCGACCTAAAAAAACCATGAGCGGTCAAAATGACCACTTTTAAACTGCTCGTGATCGTCCGTGTCGTGTCACTATTTATGATGTGTGATGGTTGCATCATTTCCTTCGCAAAGTTCATTGTCCTACAAACACACTAGCGTTCTCCAGTGCAGAGAAATAGTCTAAACTTGATTTTTGATTATTGCCAGCATGTCTGGTTACAGATGCCGTTTCAGATACACCATGACTACCACCGGTGCGTTTATAGGCATTGCACAGCGGCGATTTTAAATTGTTTGAAAAGATAGTATTAAAGTTGTTAAAATGTTAAATTTGGTGTCAGTCGTTTGCTAACAGACATACTAACATATGTAATGCATTAATATCTCAATTGGGTCTTTATCTTGACAGAATATAGAGTTTAAAAACCGTGGGTGATCATTTTGACGGCCCATGGTCACTTAGTAGTTTTTAAGTTCCGGTCGTTGTTTTGGACTGTTTCAATGGTTATTTTCGTTCTTTTTTTTACATTTCACGTTTTATAGGCCTTGTTATGTTTGTTAGATTAGCAATATGTGTTTTCTGTTTTGTTTTTCATGTAATATTTTCACATTTTCAATTTTGCCATTCTAGTTCGACCATGTCTCTCTGAAGTTTAAATTGTTTAAAAATAGCATTATAGTTGTTAAAATGTTAATTTTGGTGTCAGTCATTTCCTAACAGACATACTAACATATATAATACATTAATGTATCAACTGGGTATTTATCTTGACAGAATTATAGAGTTTAAAAACCGGCTGTCATTTTGACTGCCCGTGGTCGTTTTAAGTAGGAGTGAAATCCCGGTCATTCTGTCAACCCCCTGCCCTGTTCATAAAATTAACATGCACCATATCCACTTTTTTTTCCATGTCTTGTTTATTTAAAAAATTAGAACAGACACAGACAAGCTGTAGCCTTCAGATGCACGCAATAAAAAACAAAACAAAACAACAGTAACAATAGAAACCGTAAAATAGTTAACATTTAATAGGGTTGTAAGATGAACAATGCATTGTAAATTAACAAAATACTGAAGCCTCTTCTTCAGTCAATATTTCATTGAAAGGGGGCTGTTTCTAAACCCTTTTTTGCATCATCACTATTGTAATATGAATTTATATTAAAAGACATGGCCCATATAAAAACAAAATGAACAGCAAAAATAGCAGTTACAAATGATGACTGTCTGTCCTAAACATTGCGACTTAATAGTCCATGGAATAGTTGGTGCCAGTCAAAGCCCTGAAAATAGAGATAAACACATTTAACAAGCCATGGAGTTTTAGCCATGACTAATTCTGCGTCACTCTCATCATTTATCTCGTCTTCTTTTTTGTCTTCTTTTTCGTCTTCTTTTTCTCTCTGTGTGAATAGTTTGTCAAAGTCTGCCTCACATCTTGTGTGCATGTGAAGTTTATTCTCTGCAGGGCTCCATTGAGTAGAGCTGCTTTGTGGTGTGGGGTCCTGCTGGCTCTTGACTGTATCTGTGGGTTTCCTGTTGTTGTCTTGGATGGATACAGACTCACTAAATCTACCTTGCACTATATTCTTATAATTTTATTACCCAGCACATTTGAATTCTTATCATTTTATTACCCAATACATTTGAATTCTTCTCATTTTATTACCCAGTACATTTGAATTTACTAAATTGTATGCATCAACTGTATTGTACATTACCTCGCTCTGTGTGTAATCTATGATCTACTACTACAACAACTACTACTTTCGGCTGTTCCCATTAGGGGTCACCACAGCGGATCATCCGTTTTCATTTTTCCTGTCTTCTGCAACTTCCTCTGTCACACCAGCCACCTGCATGTCTTCCCTCACCACATCCATAAACCTCCTCTTTGTCCTTCCTCTTTTCCTCTTCCCTGGCAGCTCCATATTCAGCATCCTTCTCCCAATATACCTAGCGTCTCTCCTCCACACATGTCCAAGCCATCTCAATCTTGCTTCTCTTGCTTAGTCTCCAAACCATTCAAATTGAGCGGTCCCTCTAATATAATCGTTCCTAATCCTGTCCTTCTTGGTCACTCCCAATGAAAATTATAGCATCTTCAACTCTGCCACCTCCAACTCTGCCTTCTGTCTTCTGTCAGTGCCATTGTCTCCAAACCATGTAATATAGCTGGTCTCACAACCATCTTGTAAACCTTCCCTTTAACTCTTGTTGGTACCCTTCTGTCGCAAATCATTCCTGACACTCTTCTCCACCCACTCCACCCTGCCTGCACTCTCTTCTTCACCTCTCTCCTGCACTCCCCATTACTTTGGACAGTTGACCCCAAGTATTTAAACTCATATGCCTCTGTCACCTCTACACCTTGCATCCTCACCATTCCACTGTCTCCCCTCTCATTCACGCATAGGTATTCCGTCTTGCTCCTACTGACTTTAATTCCTCTTCTCTCCAGTGCATACATCTACCTCTTCAGGCTCTCCTCAACCTGCACCCTACTCTCTCTACAGATCTCAATGTCATCCGCTAACATCATCGTCCACGGAGACTCCTGCCTGATCTCATCTGTCAACCTGTCCATCACCAACAAGAAAGGGCTCAGAGCCGATCCTTGATGTAATCCCACCTCCACTTTGAACCTATCTCTCATTCCAACTGCACACATCACCATTGTCACATTTCCCTCATACATGTCTTGCACCACTCCTACATACTTCTCTGCAACTCCCGATTTCCTCATACAATACCACACCTCCTCTCTCGGCACCCTATCGTATGCTTTCTCTAGATCCACAAAGACACAATGTAACTCCTTCTGGCCTTCTCTATACTTCCCAATAAACATTCTCAAAGCAAACATTGCATCTGTGGTGCTCTTTCGTGGCATGAAAACCATATTGGTGCTCGCTAGTCATCACCTCTCCTCTTAACCTAGCTTCTATTTCTCTTTCCCAAATCTTCATGCTGTGGCTGATCAACTTTATACCTGTGTAGTTGCTACAGTTCTGCACATTGCCCTTATTCTTGACAATCGGTACCAGTATGCTTCTTCTCCACTCCTCAGGCATCCTCTCACTTACCAAGATTGTGTTAAACAATCTAGTTAAAAACTCCACTGCCTTCTCGCCTAAACATCTCCATGCCTCCACACGTATGTCATCAGGACCAACTGCCTTTCCACTCTTTATCCTCTTCATAGCTGTCCTCACTTCCTCCTTGCTAATCCACCGCACTTCCTGATTCACTATCTCTACATCATCCAACCTTCTCTCTCTCTCATTTTCTTCATTCATCAGCCCCTCAAAGTACTCCTTCCACCTCTCTGCACACTCTCCTCGCTTGTCAGCACATTTCCATCTCTATCCTTGATTGCCCTAACTTGCTGCACATCCTTCCCAGCTCGGTCCCTCTGTCTAGCCAATTGGTACAAGTCCTTTTCTCCTTCCTTAGTGTCTAACCTGTCAACCAACTCACCATACACCTTTTCCTTTGCCTTTGCCACCCCTCTCTTCACTTTATGCTGTGTCTCCTTGTACTGCTGTCTACTTTCTTCCTCTCTCTAACTATCCCACTTCTTCTTTGCAAACCTTTTCCTCTGTATAATTTGCCGCACTTCCTCATTCCACCACCAAGTCTCCTTGTCTTCCTTCCTCTGTCCTGATGACACACCAAGTAGCTTCCTAGCTGTCTCCCTCACTATTTCTGCAGTGGTTGCCCAGCCATCCAGCAACTCTTCACTACCACCCAGTGTCTGTCTTAACTCCTGCCTGAACTCCACACAACAGTCTTCCTTCTTCAACTTCCACCATTTGATCTTCAGCTCTGCCTTCACTTGCTTCCTCTTCTTGGTCTCCAAAATCATCCTTCAGACCACCATCTGATGCTGCCAAGCTACGTTCTCCCCTGTCACCACCTTGCAGTCTCCAATCCCTTTCAGATTGTGCCTTCTACATAAGATATAGTCCACCTGTGTGCACTTTCCTCCACTCTTGTACGTCACCCTGTGTTCCTCCCTCTTCCTGAAATATGTATTCACCACAGCCATTTCCATCCTTTTTGCAAAATCCACCACCATCTGTCCTTACACATTTCTCTCCTTGACACCATACCTTCCCATCACCACCTCATCACCTCAGTTCCCTTCACCAACATGTCCATTGAAGTCCACTCCAATCACCACTCTCTCCTCCTTGGGTACTCTCTCCACCACATCATCAAACTCACTCCAAAATTCTTCTTTCTCTTCCATCCCACACCCAACTTGCTGGGCATATGCGCTGATAACATTCAGCAATACTCATTCGATTTCCAGCTTCATACTCATCACTCTGTCTGACACTCTCTTCAGCTCCAGCGCACTCTTGACATACTCTTCCTTCAGAATTACCCCTACCCAATTTCTCCTCCCATTCGCACCATGGTAGAAGAGTTTGAACCCACCTCTGATACTCCTGGCCTTACTCCCCTCCCACCTGGTCTCTTGCACACACAGTATGCCTACCTTTCTTCTTTCCATCATATCAGCCAGTTCTCCCTTTGGCATTATGACTGGTAAAGGGAGATGACTGGTAAACACACGTGTGTGTAATCATACACACACATTTTATGACTGGTAAACACATATGTGTGTTTAATCATAGATTACACACACGTGTGAAATCTGTTATGCTACATCATAATTATGTTACTTTTGTGTATTTTGTGCATTTGAAACATATTGCATGTCTGTCTGTCCAGTGAGAGGAATCCCTCCTCAGTTGCTCTTCCTGAGGTTTCTCCTGTTTTGTTTTTTTTTTCCTGATAAAGTTTTTCTCATGGAGTTTTTCCTCATTCGTGTCTAGGGTCCAAGGATAGACGGTGTTGTATGGCATATATTGTCATATATTGTTGCATATTCGTGAGCGTTTGGCAATTTGGTGAGCAACAGAATAACACTATTTGGTTATGTCTTCCCCAGCATTCTGTTGCATCAAAATGAAAAGAAATAACATTTTCTGCAGAATTGTAACTTAATAATGCATTTATTCTATTCTCAGTCAATGGGTCTTTGATGATGGCTTAGGCTATGTGGTGACTGTTGGTAAGAAGAAATCATCTGAGAAACCATGGTGTATAAATGCTGCCCGCAATACATAGGTCCCAGACTAGTACCACAAAAAGAAATGATTTATTCGGCTTGAAATGGTGGCTTTTAAAGCAGGTGCATGGAGCAAGGCTCAAAATCCAACTTGCAATTTTCCTGGGCGCCTAAAGCTGCAGGCCTGGGTGCAACAGCACCTCCTTCAGCCCCGGAAATTCCACCCCTTATTCTAACCAAAAAGTGGGTCAAGCTGTTATTGTGTACTTCCTGGAAGTCTTCAATTAACATCAGAATTACACTGGCTGGTAAAAGCAATTTAGCCTGCATTCAAAGATAGACCGTTGCAAGATTGCTCTTGAAGTCATCCCTGTACACCTCATCATTTGAGCTATCATTCCCATCATCTAAGTCTTTGTCAAATTTCATTTTTAGCTTATACATATTTTTCAAAATGCTTTGTAGGCTGATGAAACCTAAAAACAGTGAGTTGTTGTAAGCTTTAATCTTTAAGGGATATACAAAGCTTTAGCCTTTAATGTTCTACATGACTCATTGGAAAGCAAAGTCATTCATATCATTGCTGGATGGTTAAAGTCAAAGGTGAGGTGAGAAGGTGTCTGTCATACAGGGTGTAGGATTATAAATAGGAAGCCTTTGTTATCATGATGCAAAGAGTCAAAAAGAGCAGATAAGAACAGTTTTTCCTCAAAGCAGCTGATGGTGATGTGAACATTCAACACATTTGCTGAAGTAGCCTTGTGAAGAATGAACCAATAGGATTTGAAACCCCACCCATTTCCCCACCTATGCACACCTGGCTAATCACAGTGAAAAGTGGGCGTAGACCTGAGAATGATAAGTCGAAAATTTATACTCGTTACGTACTGTCTAGACTAAATTTGGTTGAAAAGTGAAAGTCTAGTTGTTGTCTAAATCCTAGCCTATATATTCATTACCAATACAAAAGCAGTTCAAAGTATTCTAGCAAAATGTATGGACTTATGTGTATTATGGACAGTTAAAAGTTATTTAGCTGATATATTATGCAATAATCAATATAATATGTAATATACATAAGGTAATAATCAATTAATCAATACTCAGCAGTTTATTCTAAAAGTTGGTTACATTTAGCCAGATATCCATCCATCCATCCATCCATTATCCAGGCTGCCTATCCGAATTCGGGTTGCGGGGATGCTGGAGCCTATCCCAGAAGTCATTGGGCGGCAGGTGGGGAGACACCCTGGACAGGCCGCTGGCCGCAGGCTGGCGTTCGAACCCAGGACCTGTGAGGCAACAGTGCTAACCACTGGGGCACTGTGCTGCCACGGAAGTTATGCTCGATTGTAGATTAAAATAAACCTTTAAAATTGATATTTTGTAGGGTACTGTAGCCAAGAAGCCTATTCAATTACTATTTCAGTCTAAACAAGAGTTTAAGTGCTAAAGGGAAATACCGTTTCTTTCTCATCTGTGGAACTATTAACACCGCAGTAACACAAGTTTTCTGGTACTACATTGGTGCAGAATAAGTATATGTTTGAGGTGGATGGAGGTTAAACAGGTCCCAAACAGGTTTCACCTAGAAGTCTTATGTAAAGGCCTAAAATGACCCAAATATCATCTAAGTCTACACAGGCATTGAGAACACAATTTGCCGTATCTGGTGACAAAACCTTGTTGGACTTACTCAGTAAAAATTCAGCTTGAATTGGATCACTTGTTGACAGATAACCTTTGTCAGCCTCAGCAGCGTGGGAGCCAAAATTCACACTGCCACCTCACTGTCCCGGTCATCACACCTCTGTGACTCAGCTGCTCAGCAGTCAGCCATGCCGACTGAGTCTGACTGCTCCATAACAAACACTTCCTGCTGCCTTGGTGTTGCTCTGCAGCACAGAAGTTCACTAAATTTGAATGAATATCAATTAGCACTGCATCATTATGTGGCAATTGTGTCATAAGTTGAACTTGTCACGCCGGGGCACTGTTTTACCTTGTATTTTTTTTTGTTTTTTTGGCTTACTTTTCTTCATCATTTCCCTGATGAAAATATCAATTCAAACAATGATTCAAATGTGCGATTACTAACAAGTGATGAAATCCTGCTATGGAGTCTGACACTAACAGTCACAGTTATTCACAATGAAATAAGATTTCAAGAATTCTATTGAAATAAGTGATCGATAACATGAAATAAGGCAAAGCCCTCCATCAAGATAATTGCACTTAATAATGGTGTATCAAGGGGTGTCCGGGTGGCGTGGCTGTCTATTCCATTGCCTACCAACACTGGGATCGCTGGTACGAATCCCAATGTTACCTCAGGCTTGGTCGGGCATCCCTACAGATGCAATTGGCCGTGTCTGCGGGTGGGAAGGTGGATGTGGGTATGTGTCCTGGTTGCTGCACTAGCGCCTCCTCTGGTCGGTCGGGGCACCTGTTCAGGGTGGAGGTGGAACTGGGGTGAAATAGCGTGATCCTCCCACATGCTACGTCCCCCTGGCAAAAACTCCTCACTGTCAGGTGAAAAGAAGCGGCTGGCGACTCCACATGTATCATTTGTCTTCAGGAAACGATAAGATTATAAGTCTTGATACTAGACCAGTCATATTGTTGACATTGACACTTCTTACAGTATGTTCATGTGCATGAGCACTCGTACAATTGCACATGTTCCACCTGCCGCTGAGCTGTGGGCAGCCTGGGGGGGGGGGTCCCTCTCTCCCCAGCTGCCCCATCACCGCTGCCTTTTTACGCCTTTGCTCCCTCTCATTGTCACAGCTCCATTCCCCTGGTGCCACACTCTCTCACCTCACCAATGGACCTGTGTCATATAAATCTCTTACCCTCCCCACCCCCCCGACACACACACCACCACCACCACCACATCACTACTTGCACCCAACCATCTCACCTCCCCTGCTGCTCAGTACCAGCAAAAGCCCTATTAACCCCTCGCCAGCCTCTATATTGCCGTTGAATAATTGAAAGTGCCTCCCGCCACAGTAAAAAAGCACCTTAATAATGAATAGGATAGGGCTTCTTTTAAAGGTGGAAGAGCCCTTTAAATAATTCACTATGGAAATCTGTAGTAAAGACACCTGTTGAATAGAGAGACAGAGAGGCCTCTGTACATTTCTTCGCTTTCTTTGTTGCTATTCCATGGGTCCCTAAATGTACACCCCCCTCCTTATACACACACACACACACACACACACACACACACACACACACACACACACACACACACACACACACATTTATATCCATAATAAAAGCTATCACCAGTTTTTAAACTTCAGTGTCCTTCATAAAGCATTTTGTTTATTTTTTGGAACAAAAATGTAGTGAGTAAAAACAATAATATGATGCTGAGCTGATTTAGAGCTCAAGCGTCTTTTTAGAGTTATTTAAATCCCAAGCCATATCTGTTTCAGTATGATTCTAATGCAATTGCAGTTTACAAAATGAATGTTCTGAAGCATGGTTCAGAAAAAGTTATCTACAGAAACTCCCACACACCTTATTGTATCAGACAGATGAAGCAAATCTAATAACTCGCACTCTAAGATTTGCTGGAGAAGGAAAAAAAAGTAATATAATTTCAGTGAGTATAAAACGCGAGACCAAAATGTGCAAAATGAAAATGCCTGTCACACCTCAGATGTTTCTCTCCCTCCAAAAACTTGACAAATTTGATAACGGGAGAGGATGGATGAGAAAATAAACATTTGGAGCACACAAACCCCCTTCCCCCGTGGTGCGACAGACGGCAGATCTCCGTCTGGGGTCACAGTCGCCACTGAGGGTTCACCTGGCAGCAGAGATACTGTCATTTCTCTGTTAGGACAAATAGAGGTCAATGTGTGTGATAAGGAACGGGTGAAGAAAGATGTGTATGACCATAACCAGTTACATGACTATGAAAATTAATGAATGCCTATGAGAGAGTGATAATTGTTTTTATATTTCCCAAAGAAAGCCCTTTACGCATTGTGTGTGGCCTTTGTCAGACAGCAGGAATATACTCTTCAATCCCATCCGTATGAGGTTGTCAGCATTTTCCTGTTTACTGTTTTTACACTTTCAGCTCATCGTTTTTACCTTCTCCTAGCAGATCTAAATCAGGAAGCACTTTCTTTTCTACTGTTGCTGGATTTGTGGCTGACATCATTGAAGGGCAAGTGAGAGAGGACCTGTTTCAGCACCTTGTGGCACTCCACTGCCACCAACTATAATGCCAGTTCAGGCGTCACAGATGTCACAGGACAGTTTAATGGAAAAGGGTGAATCATTTATAAAGACATGCTTTGGTTACTCTGAGAGGTTTCTTCTACTTTTGTGCTCGGCTGATGAGAGAACTTATTGTGGGTGGACAAAATGGTGACAGATGTATGGTGGCAGCAGAGAGAAAAAGACACACTGACATTTTAAACACATTTAATCAGCTCATTGAGTGATTATCTTTCGCCCAATTTCTAAGTGGGAAAATGCATCACACATTTAAAACGTCCTCACATTCACTATTACGCAAATGTCAAAATATTTTGACAACAATTTTGAAACTTATTTACATTTTCAAAGGTGAAATTGAAACATTAACACTTTCACTGCTCTTATCTGACATACAATCCACTTAAATATGAGGAATCAAGAGACTCTGACACCAGTGGCAAGTGTGAGCCTGGCAGTTAAATTGAGTTAGGGGTGGCATACCGATTATCTGTGTGACCTGCATTGTTACAGGCAGGACCCTATTCTGTTTTGCAGCCTGTTCTGGAGCTTCACACTTGTTCTCATTCATAATGAATACGGATGGAGCTGCAATATTTATAAGCCTCTGAGCCCATGGTGCCCTGGGTTTATGTAAGGATCCAGATTAACAGGATAGTGAAGGTGATATGATCAGTGTGTGTGTGTGTGTGTGTGTGTGTGTGTGTGTGTGTGTGTGTGTGTGTGTGTGTGTGTGTGTGTGTGTGTGTGTGTGTGTGTGTGTGTGTGTGTGTGTGTATGTGTGTGTGTGTGAGACGACAAAGATGAGGTTGGGAGGTGGCTTGTGAATCGGAGGTAAAAGGTAAGATTTCCACAGCATGCATATGTCCTGCAAAAATGGCATTAAGCAGGATAATGATGATGCTCGCTCCTAAGTTTCTCTGACATTATGATGGAGGACAGGTCCGTCACAATAAAACAACTTTGTCCCCTCCTGCCAAGTCTTTTGATAGAAGAAAAATGACATCTACAACACTGTCATTGATCACATTTAGTCAGTGCAACATCTTATAAGTAAACAACACAACCATCCCTGTTTCCATGGCAACATTTAAAGCACTTTCCAGAAATAATGTAGTGTCAAGTAAGAGACATTTCACGGTATTTAGTGACATGATTTATAGATTTAACTTCCCTCTCAAATTCCCTGTCTCGATTCTATCTGAGAGGCTTTTATGTATGAGTGACAGCCTGCTCTGGAAAGGAGCCAGAGGGTGTTAGTTGTTCTTGAGAGGTGTCAGGCAACCTGTGACTTCAAAGCATTGAGCAGGAGGTTGTTTTTTTTTTTTGGCTGCCCAGCTCGCAATTTACTGGCCTTATGTGGTTTGCTGTTGATAAATCACATTAGATAACCAGTTGTGAGAGGACCGAGACAACTTTGAGTGCCAGCAAATCACTTTTTTATGAAAACAAATTGAGGTTGATGCCGCTGACATGAGAGGTGGAAACAACCCCTCAGCTCTACCTTGGAACAGAATTTGGAATAACATTGACATTCTTGAATGCAAAACTCGTACATAGTTATGAGCCTTAAAGAAGGCTCTGAATCCTTAAAGAATGATAAAATTGTAAATGGCAATTAATAGTTTTACAGTATTGTTATGACTGTTGCACCTGCCTCAGTCACAGGCTGCTCTGTTCCACCTCAATCACAGACAGGAGAGTTTCAGCAATGCTGATCTTTTAGGCTCCTCACCCAGGCACCTTAGCTATGTCTTACTCATTATAACCTGAAAGGTGTGAGGGGTTTGAGGTTCACTTCACTATTTTAGAGTGCAAAAGATGTATTTGCTAAGTTATTCCTGAACCCTGACCACTGGTAAATCTTTAGTGGTAAGGCATAGGTAATACTTAGGTTATGTTGTAAAAAAAAAAAAACCCCAAAAAAAAACATTATTCTTGTTTTATCCTGCACAGACTGTCAGAAGGGTTTATCACATTTACGAGTGCCAGAACAATTTAACAATCACATTCATATTCTTATTTGCAGAGGAAAACGTGTCAAGTACAACCTGAGATGGCCTGATGCAATATACCCTGCTTACCAAGAATGTATAACATAAGTAATAATAGAATAAGTATTTTATTTTCTATCTATTTTATGTTAGTGAAAAAGTTCTCTTTCACTCAAGTCTTGTGTCTATGGTCAGTCTTGTTGGTCAGCCAGAACTATTGCACTCCACATTAGTCTATTGACTAATGTGGTGAAAGCACACACAAGGCTGTTTCTGATGGAAAGCTGTCCAGATGAATTATATCCAATAATCCAATCAGTTATATTCCTTGAGGAAAGCCAGAGACTTAACTTCAAAACTTCCAGACAGAGTTGCTAACAGCTTTGGATTGTTGACTCATTTATACTTTCATGACCTTTGACAGTGGAGAACTTAAGATGTTGCACAGATCCAAACAGGCAGTCAACCAAAGATGAACTCATGTTGAAGCTCATATTCAACTACGGGGATTGGGCCAAAAGTGATGGTTTAGATTTTAGGGCTCAGCATTATTAATCCCAAGGATACAGTTAAAAGTAAATACTTCTGGAAGCTCCAAAATTTCCATAGCAGCATGATCGGGACTGTTACCAGGATCCAAACCTGCTCTGTAATTTGGATGAAAACTGCACCTTAATGTTTTTTTTCTCTACTTCTCACAGAAATCACAGGTGGAAGATTTTGAGATGGTGTGTCCACTCCAATAAAAGGGACAAACAATCCCATCCATTATTCAGAGAAATCAACTGAACCGAGAACGTGCTATATTAAATGAGTAGATAAAATGCCTTTTTTTTTTCATTTAGAGGTTGTTGCTTTTCTTCTCCTCTCTTTCCCCCAATCTTGATTGGATTCAAGTTTGCCAGGGTTACAAGCAGTGCCAGAAATGAGTTTTGGTTTCAGAGATTAGCCCGTAAATACATCATGGCCTTTTCATTCACAAAGCTTCTTTCTTTGATCGGAGGCTTAGCTTCATTTTCACGTGACTTTACAGAGATGTTACAAGCTCTTGAGCAGGGCTATTACACACATACACCCCACTTGTTACAAAGGGAGAGGTTGGGGTTGCTCCTTAATTATGTACTTAATTTGTGGTTAATGGTTAATATGTAACATATGGTTTGCAGAATGTACATTTGTATATTATGTTTATCAAATTAAATAACACGTCTCAAAGAAAGCTATAGGAGAAGTTACATGGCCATGCATGCTTTCTACTATTTCATGTGAAGGTGTTAGGTTAATGGTGATGGTAACAATGGTATATGTATGTGCACTTAACCAAAAGTAATTCTGAATCAGTTTGAAAAGAACTGCCTCCCACTATTCTATGATGAAATTCAACTTCATAACATGTACAAGTCCTTGAAAAATCCTTCTAAAATTGAGGCTACTTCCAATTCAGGTGAATTGTTAAAGTGCTACTTAGATTCAGATTCAATATTAATCCATTACTGTCAAAACATGTTTATTACCTTAAAGGCCAAGTTAAACCTGGCTGCACTGGACAGTTCTGAGCTTGCTATCAAGTGTCTGAGTATCTGTCTGATTAAGTTCACATGCAAAGCTTTAACAAAAACTGACATATTTTGTTGAGGAAAGCCCCGTTTCTGTTACTTGTGATTAAACCTGACACACAAACTACAGACTTGTGACGCAAAAATCATAACTGTAATATGTGGGCAGTTGAAGGTCAAACTATTCATCAAAGAGCAGACGTGAACACCCTGAGGAAGACTAATAGTCTTGACTTCAGAGAGGGTTCATTTTGAGATCAGAGACACTGAAGATAGGCCTTGCACAATTAAAACAAGAGCTTGGATTATCTTGAAAAGAACAATTTCCCGCTGTTAAAAGGAAACCAATTTAATGTTTACAAATTCATCTGGGGATCTAAAGCAAACCATTCCTGCAGATCCCCCCGAGCTCCTTCAAAGTGGACCCTTGATCCACCATCTCTTTCCCCACAGATCGATTGTGGCTGAGGAGTTCATTACCCAAGACAAATCAGCACACTTCTCTGCCACATCTCCAGCCATTCTTCTCATCCTTTTCTCGCTCTGCCTTTTAATTGGCCTTCAGTCATCAGTCATCTCGGCTGTGCTTGTTCTTTTACCCACTTTGTCGTTCCAGTCTAATGACAGAAAGGCTAATTTTACACCCTCCAGTCGTTCCGTTTAATTACTGACTGTCCAGAGTCCTCTGGCTCAATCAATAACAACCCCATGGAGACAGACAGAAAGCTGTTGGGCGGGGGGGGGGGGGGTCTGTGGAGCACTTGATTCGAAAGAGGAAAGAAGACTCTTCTTGTCACTGATAGCTAATTTGTCACCTGGGAAATTTGGGCAGTGTCGCTGAGGCGCTGTAAAATCCTCACCCTGCACATTATCAATACATCGCTTGAAGCTCTTCAAGGTTTTCTCTCTCCAGAAGTTACACAAATAAACTCTTTTAAAAGTGACTCCGATAAACCTTGAAAAGCTTTAAGGGATAGATTGTCTTGGTCTGAAGTACCACTGAAATTCAACAGCATTTGAGGCAGCACTTGGTCAGGGAGTACTTTAACGTCATTACTTATCTGAAACAAGGACACTGTCATTCAACTGTGAACATTTGGGCCATTTTGAAAATAAGAAAACATGTTAAGAATTAGTAAAGGATGAAGTATGGAAGGATTAGTTTGGAGGGAATTGGTCACAGTGTCAATTAGCCAAATGACAGGATGCATTACAGTAAAGTGATATAATTTTAGTGAGAGATGGTTGAATGGGATAGAGAAGAGACTTTAAAAAAGCTGAGAATAGGATGAAAAAGTGAAAAAAATTAATGTTCTTGCACCTTTGTTAGTCTGAGTTTGTTTGGATACATGTGTTAGTTTGGACACGTGTGCTCTTGAAGTTCTTATAGTGCTTGGATATTTGTTTTTGTCTTTGTGTTGCACTGCTGTGGGCTGGGGGAAACAATATTTCGTTTCATTTCATGTAACAAATTAAGTGTTCCTGATTCCTTTGCCACTTTCTGTCAATAACATTTAAACATCTATGGCATTTGGCATAGATGGCTTGTACCCGTTAACAAATCACAATCGTGGGCTGTCAGGGTAGTGTAGCAGTCTATTCTGTTGCCTACCAACACAGGGATCGCCAGTTCGAATCCCAGTGTTACCTCTGGCTCGGTTGGGCCTTCCTACTGTGTATGGTACTGGTACTGGTATGTGTTCTGTTTGCTGCACTAGCACCTCCTCTGGTTAGTCGGAGCACCTGTTCGGGGGGGGGGGGACAGGGGGGAATAGCGTGATCCTCCCATGTGCTACATCCCCCTGGCAAAACTCCTGACTGTCAGGTGAAAAGAAGCAGCTGGTGACTCCACATGTATGAGAGGAGGCCTGTGGTAGTCTGCAGCCCTCCCTGGATCAGCAGAGGGGGTGGTGCAGTGACCAGGATGGTTCAGAAGAGTGGGGTAATTGGCCGGATACAACTGGGGAGAAAAGGGGGGGAAAAACTCACAAAAAAACAAACAAACAAACACATAAATCACAATCGTGATGGTATTAGCGATAATATATGAACATGAGGGTACTATTGTTTTTATACATCAGTTTTGCAAAGAAGAGGGGCGTTAATGAGCCAGCAATGGAGTAGGACATGTAGAGATGAGCTCCTGTCTTGCTTCTCTAAAACTATTATTTCATTACACACTTTCTGCAAATATGAACATAATTTACTAACACATGTAACACATTGGAGCAGGTTTGAACTGCATACATTGCTTTAATGGCAACCAGCCTCCATAAATATAAATACACTGATCCCACAAGCACTAGGCCCAACATATCCGTGGCACAAGATCCTACAGAACACTGTGACCAATCACCCACTCAAGGCCATTGGCCAGAGTCAGAAATGGACCCAATGGGGGGCGTCGGGGTAGCATAGTGGCCCATTCCATTGCATACCAACATGGGGATCCCGGTTCGAATTCCCATGTTGCCTCTGGCTTGGTTGGGCATCCTTGCAGACACAATTGGCTGTGTCTGCGGGTGGGAAGCCGGATGTAGGTATGTGTCCTGGTGGCTCCACTAATGCCTCCTCTGGTTGGTCGCCTGTTCGGGCGGAGGGGGAACTGGGGGAATAGCGTGATCCCCAGTGAAACTCCTCACTGTCAGGTGAGGAGTTTCACCGGGGGGACATAGTGCATGGTGTGTAAGCAACTGGCGACTCCACATGTATCAGAGGAGGCATGTGGTAGTCTGCAGCCCTCCCTGGAGCAGCAGAGGGGGTGGAGCAGCGACCGGGAACAACTCCCTAAAAATCCTTTAACAGGGAGAAAAAATAGGAAGAATAAATAATCCTTTAGATGTAATAGCCCCCCCCCCCAAAAAAAATCCTTATAGAGGTCCTGCCTACCCTGGGCCCTAGCCTGCTGTCCAATATTAATCTTTCTCTCACCTCTGGCTGTGTTCCTGATGGTTTTAAGATGGCGAGTGGCCAACTTATTTAAAAAAAAACTGCACTTGATCCAACCTTGCCAAACAATTACAGTCCTATTTCAAAACTACCATTCATCTCCGAAATTCTTGAAAAGAAATCGTTGCACAGCAGCCCCTTGATGTTATTGAAGGACACAGTATTTTCAGTAATTCCAATCCGGCTTTCAACACCGACATAGTACAGAAACAGCACTGCTAAGAGTGACAAATGGCATCCTCATGTGAGCTGACAATGGTGAACATTCTACCCTGGTCCTGCTTGACTTACGTGCTGCGTTTGATACTATTGATCACTCCATATTGGTTGAACATTTAAATACGTGGGTTGGTATCTCAGGATCTTCTCTCAGTTGGCTCTCATCCTATCTGTCTAACAGGAAGTTCCAGGTTTTGATTACACAACTCTGTGTCCTCAACTGCCCATATACTATGTGGAGTTCTGTAGGGTTCAATCATTGGTCTCACCCTTTTCTCAATCTACATGTTACCTCAAGGCAATCTGGTTAGCCAGTTTAACTGCATCTCTCACCACTGCTATGCTGATGACATACAGCTGTATTTATCAGTTAAGCCAAATGATATGGGTAATTTTGGTACCGATCATGAGTGCCTGGTTGCTATTAAGAAATGGATGCCACTCAGTTTCCTTCAGCTCAATTCAGACAAAACTGAGGTTCTCTTTATTGGTCCTAATGAGTTTGTCTCAGAAGTGAAACCCTGTATTGGCCCTCTGGCCACCAATGTTAAACCCTCTTCAAGAAATCTGGGTGTACTCTTTTACCAAAATCTGAATTTTGACCTACACATAAAGAAACGTGTGCAAACCTGCTTTTACCAACTCCAGAGCATCGCAAAAATCAAATCAATGCTATCAACCAGAGATCTTGAATTACTAATCCATACCCTAATTTTGTCACGCCCTGACTACTGCAATTCTCCTGTCTCAGCCAAGCAGGCTGCAGCCCAGCTGCTAACCAATACTTATCTTAGATCCCACATCACACCAATTCTTGCATCACTTCATTGGCTCCCAGTAAATTGTAGAATAGACTTCAAGATATTGCTTATCACATATAAGGCCCTACATGGTCTTGCCCCTTTAAACATTTCCAAACTTTTGCATCCTTACTCCACCTCTAGGCCTCTCAGGTCTTCCGACTAGGGTGTCTTATCTATACCCCACTCCCTTCGCAAAACCAAGGGTGTCTGTGCTTTTTGCGTAAGGACCCAATCCCTCTAGAACAGCCCCCCCCCCCCGTTAGATCAGTTGAGTGTGTAAACAGCTTTAAAAAACTTGTCAAACCCATCTGTACTGACATACATAATAGGGCTATAATTTTTACTTTTCTGCATAACTATGTGTATGTTGTTTATTTTTATTTTTTTGTATCTGTATCTTGTGCAGTACTTGGTAACTTTGTTTTGAAAAGGTGCTACAAAATAAATCCTTACTTACTTACTCACACCAGTGTATGTTTTATTGTTTAGCTGCTTTTATTCAAATTTTCACAGAATAGTATATGGGTACATATGGGCACATATATATGGTGGCCACAGATACGTTATGTTTTGCTTTGTGTGTGTAGGTGCCTAGATTTGTTGAGGTGATTTCCTTCTTATCATATTGATGTGGTGTTTTTCCCCTCTCTTTTATTAACGTGTTAATTATATTGTCTTATATTGTTGTGGTCTTATATTGACGTGGTAACAGATACAGATTTAGTCTGTTCCAGAATGTTATAAATCCAGAGCTTTTATGATAGTCTCTTGGTCAATAAACCATGTGTCAAAACACACATCTGTATTTATTTTATTGTTTAGCTACTTTTATTAAAAAAAGTCACTTATGATTAATGGGTATATGTATATACGAATGCACACATAAATGGCAATACATTATGTTTTGCTTTGTGTGTGTGTGTGTGTGTGTGTGTGTGTGTGTGTGTGTGTGTGTGTGTGTGTGTGTGTGTGTGTGTGTGTGTGTGTGTGTGTGTGTGTGTGTGTGTAGATATGTACCTATGCATGTTCGAGTGTTTTTTTTTGTAATTTATTATATCACTGATTATTGAGATAAGGGACAAAACATGTCCTACATCGAAAAGTTTTCTTTGCCTTAAAAATCAAGAAATTAATAATGATAAAATACTTTAAAAGTTAAATCTGAAGGACCTGTGTATACTCATGAAATTAATTTAATATATTTTAAAATAATTTAATCAGAACTAGTTAAAATGCAGGCTCTGTTCTCGGAAAGTACATGTAATTTAATCTGTCTTTAGCAAGAGGTCACGATGTCAAACTGCCAAAAAAGGTGTTTAAAAATGCTACAAACGCATAGATATACATATCAAATTAAATGAATGGTTATATAAGATATCACATAATACATAAAGTGAAATTTAAATTATATTTTCCATAAAAAACAGCTTATCAAAGTTGCCTCCTCACTTTTCATCAACTCTGTCAGATTTATCTATTTAATAATCTTGAATAAATCAGGCAATGTCATGGTCAGCTATAACCCTGAGGAACCCCTTTCCACTTCCTGCTTTTGGTGGACGCAGCAGTATGACACTTGGTCTGGTAAGTTTTCAATTTTATGATATTTTAAACTAACAATGTTGATATCACTTAAACATGTCAACACCGTCTTCCCAGTTTGATAATCCTAGTTAAGAATTGTGGAATAAATGTTGGCATTTTAGTTTAGGGTATAGAGACAGCTAGCTAGCAACTGAGGACAAAACCAAGGCAAAAAAGAAAAGTAAAGAGAGCTGATTCAAGATTCAAGAGTTTTATTTGTCAGGTACACGAAAGTACAAGTCCCGAGTGCAGTGAAATGAAAAAAGGTACGCGCTCCGAGATGTGCAAACAACAAAGTACAGCAGATACACACGCATTCCTATTTGCAATATACAATTCCACAATCAAGTTATTTACAATCAACAGTCACTGTTGATGTGGACGGTAACCGAGCAGTGTGGTTTCTGCTGTATGATATGTGGATAACCAACATTGACGACGAGGTGAAAGCAACACTAAGAAATAACTTAGATTGACCATATCGTGAACTTTTTCCCCCTTATAATAAACTTTATTTACACAATTGAACTTACAAAATGCTCACAATTTTAACAAGGCAGTGTGCGCTCGAGGTATAAATCATAAGATATAAAAAGAAAATACATAAAAGGATAAAGAAATAAAATAAATGCAGACATAAACAAAGTTAAATTAAAATAATTACAAATCAAATTAAATCAAATTCATTACATAAGGCTCTAGTTTCCACAGCTTTTGAGTTTGTGCAACATTTTAGTGTGTCCAGGTAGGATTTTAAGTAAGACATGAAAACAGTAAGGTTGGGTTTCTGTTTTGCAAATTTGCTGGCATGTATGTGGAATTTTTCTAATGGAGAAACAGGATTGATGACATACATTTTCTTGGCAGGCACTCATCATTAAAGAGACCAAATAAAATGAATTCTGAGTTTGAGCTGAATATCTAATTTTCAGTTTAACATCAGGTTAAGGTCATACCAAAAAATTTGACGAAAGGTACAGTCCCAAAAAAGATGAGTTATCGTTTCATCTGTGTGGTGACAGAATGAACAATGAGGATCAACATTTAGCCTATATTTTACAATAACAGAATTGATGGGATAACAACCTGTACAATATTTTCAAAGACACCTCTCGCACCTTATTTGAAACAAAATCATTCTTGGGCAATAACCATGTTTTTTCCCAGTCTGTAGCAATATAAAAATTATTCCAAACAAAAACAAAAGCAGGTTTACTAATTGTGCCCCCTCTGGATTATTTCCCATATACATTTATTATTAGTTTTACTACTCAAAAAAGGATCTGAATTTCCTATGTATAGTTCTGGAGGAGTAGTTTGAATGATAATATCTCTGGGTGATGATGACAACAGAGATTTAATACCTGACAGATAGCATCGAATACAACAGCGAATTCTCTAGGAAGTACAGGAATGTTATATTCTGATAAGAATTCATTATATGTAAACATATGACCTTCCTTGTTAAGCAATTGACAGACAAGTACTATACCATTATCAACCCATTTCTTAAAAAACAATGATTTGTGCTTGAAACATATATCCTGGTTATTCCAAATGTAGTATTTGTGATGGGAAAAATTATGTTTGTATACCAAGGACCAGCATAATAGTAACTGTTTATGAAAATTGGAGAGTTTTGCAGGGAGCTTTTTTGTATTGTAATTACATCTTAATACAAAATTAAATCTTCCTAATGTGTCAAATACATATGTTGATATAAAGTTCCATAACAAATTTGGATTTGTCAAGTTTCTTTTGATCCATGTGTAAGGACCTTTTAGAATCTGGAGATCTTTGGTGCTTCATTTGCCAGCATGCTTGTGTCTTAAAACGTTTCCTGTGTGGGTGTGGTTTCCAAACGTGTGGACCAATGGGATGTACTTGTCTTTGAATTTTTGTTATCGGCCAATGATAGGATGAGGAGTGTTCTGCCCGCAAAATCACGGGGTCACAACGGTCGCTCTCCTCACGAAAAGGAGGGAGCTTGCAGATTCAGCAGGACTCCAAGGAGAGAGGTCCCATTTTTTTATCTCTCTCTCTGCGGCCCCGTTTGAGTGCCCGTTTCGCGGAGACTTTGTACATAGCCGTGTACTGGCCCGCATTTGAGGACCCGAGGGTTGCGATTGGCCCACGGTCGTGTGCTTGCTGGTGGGGTTTGTTTTGGGTCTGATTGCTTCGTTTCCCACCGGAGGACCATTGTCTTCGCCGGGGTTTTCGGAACGTTGCGATCTGGGGCCATCTTGCGAGTGGAGGCCCTGCCGGGGAACCGACAGCAAGCACAACGCCGACCATCCCCTGGACTGCACACAGCCTCCCGGTCGTGGGAGCGTTGGAGGGTGAAGGCCCTGCTGGGGAGCCGACGACAAGCACAGCGCCGACCATCCTCTGAACTATACACAGCCTCCAGGTCGTGGGAGCGTTGGGTCGTGAGTAACTTGGACAGATCACTTATACACACACACCCACGCACTTTTGTCTCGTCGCCTGGGCATCGTAGGGTGTCTACCTTGCCCTGCGCTCAGAGAACTGGTTTAATGTGCACCAACGGGCCCCAACAGAAAGCGCTGGGTATTTTGTATTCTTTTGATACTTTCTTTCTGTGTATTGTGAACGGTTGTCACACCCTGTGAAAGTTTAATTAATGTTTAGTTGATCAACAGTACCACACTTGTGTGGTACTCTCTGTTTCTCTCTCTCTCTCTCTCTCTCTCTCTCTCTCTCTCTCTCTCTCTCTCTCTCTCTCTCTCTCTCTCTCTCTCAGTATTATCTAATAAATCCTATTATTATTAATTATACTTCGGGTGTATTGGCAGCTCATTTACTTTTAGAGTGCTGGTAATAAGCGTGTACGGTACTTCAGTACACAGCAGGGTTACTCGATCTGCCTTAACCACAGGTTTGTTTAAATTCTGGGAAGATACACCATTCACTAGCCTTAGGTAAGTGTAGGATTTTCTCAGTGGAGGCACCGCGCTTCTACACTGATAAATATCCTGGTTAATTATTTCTATTATAATTTATCACTATTATTGTCATTAGTGGCACTAGCCTACTAGTGCACAGGAGGTTCGGCCAGCTCAACATTCCACCGCTGAGAACTCAGGATCCTGTTGCGCCATTGGATTTGCTTGTAACACTTTAGTAACTGGTAGCATTAGGATGTTGTCTTGTTCAAATGTGCTTGGCCTTGCCCGCCAGTGAAGAAGGGGTTACATTTTGGAGGCACCGCTGGGATACTCCTGTTTTACTAACTTTAGTAGGTAGTTTACTGTTTATTGTTGTTTGCTGTTGTGATTTAATACAGTTAGCATGGAGCTCAGTCAGGCTGTCGAGTGGAGACTTCTGCTGCTTTAGAACCCGTTTCTTTACCCCCTGAGATGGGAATTGTAGGTGAAGCGGGTCCCTGGTCTGTTCATGCTCTGAGTAGTTTGCCGTATGCTAACCCTGTCCCTGAAGGGGATGCATTTGAGGCCAAGCTGTTGGCATTGTTACAGCAGGAGGGTAAGTCAATGGGTGATGTTAAGGCTGTTGTCATGGGCACCCAGCATCCTACACCTGATGTCAGCACGGATTTAGTCAATGCCATAAGCAAGCTGGTGGAGCGCTGTAATCAGGCACCATCTGATGCACCTAGTTATAGGAAGCTGAGGTTGTTTTCAGGTTTGCGACCTGTTCCCCCTGGTGAGGAGGAATATGATTCCTGGATGGAACAGGCTACTCAGATGATCACTGAATGGCAGTGTGCAGATGCTGCAAAGAGGCAACGCATTGTTGAAAGCTTGTGTGGACCTGCTGGGGACATCGTGAGGTTCTTGAAGGTCAGTAATCCCTCTTCCACGGCTACTGAGTATTTAACTGCTCTTGACACTGTATATGGGTCCACTGAGAGTGGTGCAGATCGTATGGCATCGTTTCACCATACATTCCAGGAAGATGGAGAGAGACTGTCTGCTTACCTCTATCGCTTGGAGAAACTCCTCCACCGTGTTCTTGTGAGAGGAGGGATTGGTCCTGCTGACTTGAATCATGCACGCATGGAGCAGCTCTTCAAGGGTGCCCTTACCACTGACTTGGTGGCTTTACGTGTGCGAATGATGCATACTTTACAAGATCCAACTACTTTCTCTCAGCTGATGCGAGAAATCCGAGAAGAGGAGCATTGGGCAAGTGTGAGAGAAAACACTAAGCTTTCTGTTGCTGCCACTGCTGTTCCTCGTTTGCCTGTGTCTGTTGCCGCCGCCGTTCCTCGTGCACCTGTGACTGCTGCTGCTGCTGTCCCCCAGGTGGCTGTGAATCCAGTGCCATCTGAAGTGGATAGTTTAAGGAATGAAGTCAAGGAACTGACAGCTTCAGTAAGTAGAGTTTTGAGTGCTGCTACCCTGACTCCTGAAATGCCAGCCCCGCAGACTGCACTGGGCCAGAGCTTAGAGACCACTGTTTCCCCGAGGGTTGTTTCCTCGACCTTTCCCACATCTGCTGCTTTATCTTCTTTGCTTGGCATCTTTTGCTATAAGTGTGGGGAGGATGGTCACACCAAGCGAGAGTGTACACATTCTGCCACAGGGAAACTTCAGCAGAACTCAGTGACGGAACGGCGTCGAGCTCCATCACACAAAATCCGTTCCACCCAATGCTTACCTCAAATTAAAGTCAGTCAGTCACCCCTGCCGGCTGGCTTAGTGGGGCCCTCTACTGAGGTGCCTGTGCAGATAGAGGGGATTTATGCCAAAGCTCTTCTTGATAGTGGTTCCCAGGTCACTATCTTGTATCGCAGCTTTTATGATGCGCATTTGAAACATTTGCCTCTGCAGCCAGTGGAAAATCTTGAAATATTGGGTTTGAGCTCTCACAAATACCCATATGATGGCTACTTGTCTCTCAGGCTTGAGTTTACTGGGGCTGTTACTGGAGTGCCTCAGGTGGTAGACACCCTAGCTCTTTTGTGTCCTGACCCTCAGACCAAACAGGGGATAGCTATTTTGGTTGGCACAAACACTCAGGTAGTGAGAAAGTTGTTTGCTTCTTGTAGGGAACAGGCAGGAGACCGGTTTCTCAACACTCTGAGAATACACCCGGGCATTAAAAAGGCTTTTGAGTCCCTCCAACACACTGGTATCATGCAAGATTGTGTGGACAAGCATGGCACTGTGTGGTTTACAAAGCCTAAACCTGTTGTCCTGCAGCCGGGCCAGGTGTTGCAGCTTTCCGGCGTGACTAAATTACCTGGTACCTTTAGTGAGTGTTCTGTACTTGTAGACCAGGCTCTTACCAGTGATGAATCGTCTGTCCCTGAGCTACAAGTGAGGCCTGAAGTTCATCCTGTCTCTGTTGTGTCTAGTCGGCATATTACAGTAACCGTAAGGAATGTGTCCTCTAGGGAATTAGTGGTGAAGAGAGGAAGTCCCCTCGCTCACCTCTTTCCAGTTGAAGTAGTGCCGCAGGTTCCGTCCACTAGCCGCTCCGAGGATGTCAGTGGGCTCAGCCCTTCTTCCTTTGACTTTGGCACTTCTTCTATGCCAGAGGAGGCCAAGCTGCGCCTCTGTGAGAAGATGATGCAAAGAAAAGATATGTTTTCCTGTCATGAGTGGGAAGTGGGCTGTTCCAAAAGCACCATGCATGATATTAGGTTAAATGATGCACGGCCTTTTCGAGAGAGGTCTCGCCGCTTGGCCCCCACGGATTTAGAGGATGTGCGAAAGCATTTGCAACAGCTTCAAGAGAACGGCATCATCTCAGAATCCAGGAGTCCGTACGCCTCGCCTATTGTAGTTGTGCGCAAGTAGTCTGGAAAGTTCAGGCTGTGTGTGAACTACAGAACGCTTAACAAGCAGACCATCCCTGACCAATACACGGTTCCCAGAATTGAGGACGCCCTCCATTGCCTCTCTGGCAGCAAGTGGTTCTCTGTTTTGGACTTAAGATCTGGTTACTACCAGATTCCCATGAGTGAGGCTGATAAGGAGAAAACCGCCTTCATCTGTCCTTTGGGGTTCTATCAGTTTGAGAGGATGCATCAGGGAATCTGTGGTGCCCCCGCCACATTTCAGAGAGTCATGGAGCGGACTGTCGGGGACATGAATTTCCTGGAAGTTCTGGTGTACCTAGATGACTTGATTGTGTTCGGACACACATTAGAGCAACATGAGGAACGGCTCCTTAAGGTTCTGGACAGGTTGAGAGATGAGGGTCTGAAACTATCGCTGGACAAATGTCAGTTCGGCAGGACATCGGTGAACTATGTTGGGCACATAGTCTCACAAGACGGTATAGCCACTGACCCTTCCAAGATAGCTGCTGTTGTTTCTTGGTCTCGACCTCAGACGGTGACTGAGCTACGGTCATTTCTGGGTTTTTGCGGTTATTACCGTCGCTTTGTGAAGGGTTTCTCCACACTGTGTCGACCCTTGAATGAGTTGCTGCAAGGCTGCCCATGACGTGTCAAGAAGAAACCAGTGAGTTCCCAGACCCCGGACTCCAAACCTTCTTTTCGGCCCTCTGAGCCATTTGGCCCCAGATGGAGCAACCTGTGTGAGTCTGCTTTTCAGGAGTTGAAGCTGAGGCTTACTCAGGCTCCGGTGCTGGCTTTTGCAGACCCCCAAAAGCCATATGTGTTGCATGTTGATGCGAGCTTGGATGGTTTAGGTGGTATCACTGTATCAGGAGCATGTTGACGGTTTGCGCCCAGTAGCTTTCATCAGCCGTAGTCTTTCCCCTTCGGAAAGAATTATCCAGCTCATAAGCTGGAGTTTTTAGCGTTGAAGTGGGCTATTGTTGACCGGCTGCATGACTATCTTTATGGGGCCACTTTGGAGGTCAGGACTGACAATAACCCGCTGACTTATATAACTACGTCAGCTAAGCTGGATGCCACTGGTCACCGTTGGTTGTCAGTCTTGTCAACCTACAGCTTCAGCGTGAAGTATAGGCCGGGG
The DNA here is from genome assembly GCF_029633865.1 of Lampris incognitus. Classification (NCBI taxonomy): domain Eukaryota; kingdom Metazoa; phylum Chordata; class Actinopteri; order Lampriformes; family Lampridae; genus Lampris; species Lampris incognitus. Next base: position 88,937,389 of record NC_079213.1, on the reverse strand, counting down.
CGGCGAAACGTTGATGCAGACGCGCTGTCGAGACGCCCTCACATCAGTCTGTCCCCTGATGATGAGTGGCAAGAAATTCCAGCGCCTGGGGTCCAAGCCATTTGTCAGGTGGTGTCCTTACAGCGATCAGGTTGTTCCTCGTTCCCCTGTGTTGTCAAGCAGATTGGTAATCATGAGTCAGCCATTCCAGAAGTGTTCTGTAACGTTGCTATGTTAGCGACTGATCAGATGCCCTCTCTCAGTTCTGCTGAGCTTCAGGATGCTCAGAAGACAGATCCTTTCATAGGAGAGGTGTGGCATGCCATTAGCCTGAAGAAACCTGCTGGCAGTATCCAGACTAGGCACCCAGATTTTAGGCTCTTGAAAAGGGAGTGGGACAAGTTTTCTATTGAAGGAGGATTGCTGTATAGGACAGTTAAAAAGGGGCCCAGCATGTTAAGCAGCTGCTCCTGCCAAAGCGTTTTCACAGTCTCGTCTGTAAGATGCTACATGATGACATTGGTCACCTGGGGTTTGACAAGTTATACAGCTTGGTGAGGGACAGGTTTCATTGGCCTCGCATGAAATTTGATGTTGAACGGTATTGCAAGTCCTGTGAATGCTGCATCAAGCGGAAGACTCTTCCTCAAAGAGCTGCTCCTCTCTCCCACATCCAGAGTTCTGGGCCCATGGATCTAGTTTGCGTTGACTTTCTTTCGATTGAGCCTAACTCTCGGAATGTCGGCAATGTGCTAGTGGTCACTGATCATTTCACACGCTATGCCCAGGCTTTTCCCACCAAGGACCAGACAGCTGTCACGGTGGCAAAGACTCTGTGGGAGAGGTATTTTATCCATTATGGCTTGCCTACGTACGTGTGTACATTCTGACCAGGGGAGAGATTTTGAAAGTCGGCTAGTGACTGGGATGTTGTCCATGTTGGGTGTAAAGAAGTCTAGGACGTTTCCTTACCACCCACAGGGTGATCCTCAACCTGAGAGATTCAATCGGACCCTGTTGGATATGCTAGCTACTCTGGAGTCTCATGAGAAGTCTAAATGGAGCCAGCACATTGCACACCTGGTGCATGCATATAATTGCACACCTAATGAGGCTACTGGGTACTCACCCTATGTCTTGATGTTTGGTCGGGAAGCTCAGCTCCCTATAGATGTTTGTTTTGGTGTTTCGTCTGATGACACGCCATCTGCGTCACATATGAAATATGTGGCAAAGATGAAAGAGGAGTTGCAAACTGTTTATCAGCTAGCGCAAGCTTCCGCGGATAGGATGAACCAGAGCAACAAGGAGCGTTATGACCAGAAAATCCGTTATCATAGTCTGAGTCCTGGGGATCGGGTTTTGATTCGGAATCTAGGGTTGAAAGGGAAGCATAAGCTTGCAGACCGGTGGAGCTCCTGTCCTTATGTGGTGGATGGCCGACTGGCTGATCTTCCTGTGTACCGCCTTAAACCTGTGGATGATGGGCCAGTGAAAGTGATGCACCGTAACCACATCTTGCCTTTGGGACAGGAGGTAAGGTTGGGTTCTGTGGCTGACACCACTCCTGCTCCCAGCCCTAGAGCTGACAGGCGTAGAAGAGCTAAGGATAAGCGTAGGGTCGTTGGACCTGAAGTTTCGACTGCTGTGACTCAGGAACGGTTCATTTTCTCAAATAGCGATTCCGAGTCTGAGTGTGGCTGTTATGCTGAGGATGCAGTGCAAAACGCTCCTCTGTGTGTAAACATCCAGGATGTGCAGCCTGTGATGGAGTTAGACTCCGCAGCGCCTTGTGTCTCCATTGAGAGTAGAGGTTCTAGTCCAGTGCATTCACCTAGTAAGAGGGTTAGTGTTCACGCAGAGATGGAACCTACTGTCAGCTCACACGGTATAGTGGATGTTGAAGAACATGTTAACCAGCACTATAGTTCTGACACTCCCCTTCCAAATGCCTCTGATGTAGTTTCTTTGGAGTCCTTACCTGCAGTACGAAGGTCTCAAAGGACGAGGAAACCTACTGATAGGTTAGTGTATGGAGGGTTAGGAGTCCAGGGTACGAACCATGTAGTCGCTGAGAACTCAGGATCCTGTTGCGCCATTGGATTTGCTTGTAACACTTTAGTAACTGGTAGCATTAGGATGTTGTCTTGTTCAAATGTGCTTGGCGTTGCCCGCCAGTGAAGAAGGGGTTACACATGTAATTTTAAAAGTGGAGTGTGGAGTATTAAAGTCTAAGACATTGAAACCACCATTACTGAGCTTGTTAAACATTTATTTTTTTCAAATGAAATGAGATTTCCTTTTGCATATAAAATCAAACAAGGTCCTATAATTTTTGTACATATATCTTTTGAACCAGCGAGAGCTGAGCTAGCATAGACAAGTCTAGATAGACCTTCAGCTTTGGAGAGCAAGACTCGTCCAGTTATGGTTAAATTTCCCTGAATCCATAATTTAAATCTTTGCTGTAGTGAAGAAATAAGTGGATTAAAGTTTTCACTCATTCTTGCAGTTTGATCTTTAACAACGGTGACCCCAAGGTATTTAACTTTAAATTTTACAGGAATTCCTGAAACTTCTGCATCACTGCAGGCCTCGATGAGAAGCAATTCACATTTGGATAAGTTAAGCTTTAGACCAGAAGCTGCAGAAAATATATCAAAGAATTTAACTGCAATATCAATTTGAGATTTATCCTTTAGAAATAGAGCTGTATCATCCGCTATCCTTCCTGCTATCAATATTCCTTTTAAACGACTCTTTTTAATGTAAAAGGATAAAATTTGCATGTGAAATAAAAATAAATATGCGGAGATGGGACATCCCTGTTCTATTCTAAATCTTTTTGTAGTTCCATGAGGTAACTTAATCAAACTATTCCCAAAAGCATATAAAGTGCATATTGATTTTTTTTAAATGTTCTCCAAATCCAAATAAATCAAGAACACTGAACATAAATTGATGCTGTATAGAGTCAAAGGCCTTGTGGAAATCTAGAAAGACGATGGAATTATTGTCTAGTACAAAATCGGAATAGTCTAAGATATCAAGGACAAGTCTTATATGATCAATTATATATCTACCAGACATAAAGCCATTTTGAGATTCATCAATAATGTAATTTAGGACTTTCTTTAATTTATTGGCTATATATAATGCAAAAATTTTATAATCATTGTTTAGCAATGAAATGGGATGCCAGTTATCCAATATTAGGACATCTTTCTGGGGTTTTGGGATTAGAGTAATTAAACCTTGGCATAGTAAAGGAGGGAGTTCTTCATTGTTTATACTCAATAGAAACACTAAGTAGAAAGGGGGCAAGCTCTGCAGAAAGCATTTTGTAAAATTCATAAGTCAACCCATCTACTCCAGGGGATTTGTTCAATTTAAGTTTCTTGATAGCGTCCTTAATTTCCTCAATAGTGATTGGGGCATCACATATTGTTTTGTTAACAACTCCAATTGACTTAACCTCACCTAAAGAATTGAAGAAATATTCCTTTTCAGCTGTTGATAAGTTAGTTTTGTATTGAGTTTTATAATAATTTTCACAAATTTTATCAGTATTTTGGATTGTCAACAATAGTGCCATTTAGGGAAAGTCTTGTCATGCCATTTTTATTTTGTCTTTGTTTCTCCAATTTCAAGAAATAACTGGAGTTCTTTTCCCCCTCTTCAATTCACTTAGCCTTTAAGGGTATAAAAGCTCCTTTGGCTTTGCTGATGTATAACTGATCTAGTTTCATTTGCGGTGTTTGCAATTTTGCTCTTTGAATCTCAGACATGTTTTCAGGCAATATACAAGATAAGGAAATAATTTCAACAATCAAATCATTTTCTTCCTTTTTCTTATCTTTTTTAGTATTTGCACCAATTTCCATTAAAAGTTTCCTTAATTCAAATTTTAGAAGCTCCCAATATTTCCTGTCAGCTATTTCATTTTCTGCCATTATCAGGAACTCAGTTATCTTATTTGTAATAAGTAAATTTAGGGATGCATTTAGTAATAGTGAATTATTAAGCTCCCAATAAGCAGGAGTCCTTTTATGTAATACGTGTGATGACATTCAGATTCAATAGAATGGCTTTATGGTCCGTTAGAGGTGTTGGAATAATTTCAGCTTTGCAATGTGAGTAGGATAACGAATCTGATATTAACCAAAGATCAATTCTTGACTGTAAAGAGCCAGAATTGTTTTTCCAGGTACATAGTTTAGAATTGAGATTGCAGACTCTCCATATATCACTTAAGCCTCTCTCATTCATAAAATCAATTATAAGAGAGTTTTCTTTTTGTATACTTGGCCATCTGTCGACTTCATCATTTACAGTAACATTGAAATCTCCATCCAAAATAATTTTCATATCAGGGAATTTCCCTAAAAGTGCATGTATATTTGTACTTAAAGTTTCAAACAAATCCTTGTTTTCTATAGCACTGTTATAGCCATAAACATTACCAATCAGAAAAAAATCTGGTTATTGTAGGAAAGAACCATAAGAATGTAGTGTCCATATGGGTCAGCTTGAGTGAGGATGATCTTACCACTGAATTTGTGCTTAAGAATTAGTGTTCCTGCTGAATGCTGATTTCCATGGGACATCCACAAGTCCTCCCCCCATTGTGATTTCCAAAAGTTATAATCTTTAACAACAGAATGAGTTTGCTGGATCAAACAAAGGTCAGCATCAAAGCTTTTTGCATAAAGAAATAGTGCCTTTCGTTTAATGATGTCAAACCTCGAACATTAACTGAAAAGAACTTTACAAAGGAAATTATTAAATAAAACAAATGTCACTGTAACCTGAAAGCTGATTATGTGCAGAAGGTAGAACTTATCCTCCTAGCTGAAACCATATGCGAGCATCTGATCAGTCAGTGTATCTCCTTGTTATCTACAAAGGCTCTGTCTCCAACAAAGTAGGCAGTCTTCTTCTCCCGATGGGCTTGCTTGATTATTGGCCCCAATCAGTTCTATTTTTCGCGATCCTCCAGAGTGAGATCCTCCTTGAAGTGGAGATTTCTTTGCTTCAGATACTGAGAGTGTTTGGACATCTTCCAGACCATGTCGTGAAAATGCATCATGGAAAACTGAAGGATGGTATCGCGGGCTTGTGGTTTGGCTGGGTGTTTTCTACCAAGCCTGTGAACCGAATCAATTACTACCTGACACTTCTCTTTATAGCCTGGAGCCACGTTTTGGCATATGTCGATCACCTTCATTCTCACCTCCTCCCCCGTCTGCTTCAGGGAGACCATGTAGGTGCAGATTCTACCTCCTTTTATAGCGTGCCAACTCCAAAACTTTGTTTTCCAAGGACTGGATTTTTTCTTCGGCTTTGCTGACTCTATCCACCGTGTGTTGTATTGTACCTTTTATATCTTGCATGTCGGCAGAGAGGAAGTTGATTGAAGATTTGAGTTCCTCAATAGATTTTCCAATCGAAGAGTCTTGCTCCTCGATAGCTAGCTTGAGCACAGTCATGGTGTTGTCTGCCGTTTCTTGTTTGTTTATAGATGCTGAGGCAGGTGATGTAGGAGGAGTGGCAATGTCAAGACCAGGGGCCTCAGATTGCAAGTGTGAACATGAGGTTTGTTGTTATGATGTCAAAGTCGCAGTGCAACAGAACACCTGTAAGAGTACAGATGTAATAGCATGATCTGAGTTAACAAACATCGGGAGGCCCTGCAGATATAGCAGGGGTGAAACAAGAATCCAAAGGATGTAATGTCAGCGAGGCAGTTTGGAGTGATGTGGCAGTTGAAGTTTGGGAGTTCCAGTTTTTCATGAGCACCATTTCAACAACAGAGGAGAACCAGCTATTTACTGAAGCTGGGAGCCGGGGAGGATGTACCCAGCCCTGGACCACAGTAACAGTGCAGCAATGAGGCCAGAGCAGGATGATGGGTCCAAAAGCGAGGTTGAGGCAAGTCCTGAGATCGTGGCAGAGAATAGTCCAGTCGGGGTGTACCAGAGTGGATAATCCACAGTATTACTATGCTGGTGGATCGCTGGCACACTAACAGGCTAACATCTGGTCAGTGGAGTAGGTGAATACACAGATCCACAGGTATACAACCATTAAACTGTTAGTAACATAGGACTGGAAAATGTTGAGATAAGATAGGAAGTGGCAGAGACAGTCCACAGCAGTTCTTACTTGCAGTGAAAAGCACAAGCAGTGAAAAGCACAAGCAGAAGCACAAGTTGACTCGGATTGAGAAGCGACGACATACACGCCAGCACCTTCTCGTTCTGAGTCAGATGCCCTGATTTAAATGCTGACAGTTTTAGCAGACCTCAGGTATTCAGGAAGCGTGTTCCACAAGTGGGGAGCATATAAACTAAATGCTTCTTTGGCTTGCTTGTTTTGGATCCTGGGAACACTGAGTAAACTAGTCCCGGATGACCTGAGGGGTTCTGGATGCTTTGTAATGTACAAGTAAATCAGAGATGTATTTGGGCCCGAGGCCATTTAGGTCTTTATAGACCATTAATAGGATTTTAAAATCTATCCTTTGACACACAGGAAGTGAGTGCAGTGATTTAAGGACTGGTGTAATGTGCTCCACTTTCTTGATGTTAGTGAGGACTCTGACAGCAGCATTCTGGATGAACTGCAGCTGTCTCACTGATTTTTTTTACTAATACCTGTGAAGACACCATTATGAAAAGAGGTAAGCTGAGGTGTAGAATTAAGAGTATAATGGAAAGAGACGTTAATGTGTTTTATAGTTATGTTAGAGAAGAAGTTTTTTAGTGGATTTGTGGAGGGGAGCACTTTTATTGTGATTGGGGAAGGTGGCAGAGTTGAAGATGCTAATATTTTCATTAGGAATGATGAAGAAGGACAGGATTAGGAACGAGTATATTAGAGGGACAGCTCAGGTTGGACAGTTTTGAGACAAAGCAAGAGAGGCAAGATTGAGATGGTTTGGACATGTGTGGAGGAGAGATGCTGGGTATATTGGGAGAAGGATGCTGAACATTGAGCTGCCAGGGAAGAGGAAAAGAGGAAGGCCAAAGAGGAGGTTTATGGATGTGGTGAGAGAGGTCATGCAGGTGGCTGGTGTGACAGAGGAAGATGCAGAAGACAGGAAGAGATGGAAATGGATGATCCGCTGTGGTGAACAGCCGAAAGTAGTAGTAGTAGTAGTAGTAGTAGTAGTAGTAGTAGTAGCAGGAGGGGAAAGAGGAGAGGTGATGTTGGATTTTTGTTTAATAGTGTAGTGTGTGGGGTAAGATGTATTGGAGATGGTATATAATAATTTTTTTTTGATTTCTTTGATTTGATGGCGGGTCTGTAGGCTGGAACCCATGCCAAAGCCTACAGGTTGCCTCACTATTTTCTGTCTTCTGTGTTTTAACTTTTAATTCATGTCCTTTTTGAACAAGCGCCTCGACCGACCAGAGGAGGCACTAGTGCAGCGACCAGGACACATACCCACATCCGGCTTCCCACCCGCAGACATGGCCAATTGTGTCTGTTGGGATGCCCAACCAAGCCGGAGGTAACACAAGGATTTGAACCGCCGATCCCCGTGTTGGTAGGCAACCGAATAGGCCTCCATGCCACCCAGACGCCCCAGATATTCCTTAATTTTCTATATATAACGTTATCGCATATTCCTAATTTTTCTGCTTTCTTATTCATGTATATACACACACTATCTATACACACACACACACACACACACACACACACACACACACACACACACACACACACACATACATCTATATGTACACTTTATGTACATATGCACTATAGTGTGTACATATACACTATATATATATACACACATGCAACACAGGAGCACCACAGGGTTGTTACCTTAGTCCCTTGTGCTACATTATGTTCACACATGGCTGTGTTGCTAGATATCATAACAGCATAGGGACATTTGCAGATTATGCCACAGTAATTGGATTGATAAATGACAACAATGAAGATACCTATAGGAAGGAGGTGAGGGGTCTATCCATATGGTGTCCAGATAAAACCTTTCCCTGAATGTTGAGAAAACAAATGAGATAATTGTTGATTTTAGGAAGTCCAGGACGGTTCAGAAATCAGTTTACATCAATGATGTCCCTGCTGAGATTGTGAAGAACTTCAGTTTTTAGGAATTCAGATCTAAGACAAGGTGTCTGAGATCTGAACACCATCCTGTTCTCTAAACAGCAGTTGTTTCATTAAGCAGGCACAACAGAGACTATACTTTCTGAGATGTCTTAAAAAATTCAGAATGGTCCCAAAAATCATGGTCAGTTTCTATCAGACCTTAGAGAACATCCTTACTGGAAGCACACTGGTGGGGTTTGGCAGCCTGACTGAAGAGGACAACAAACAACTGAGAAGGATAGTAAAAATCGCTTCAAAAATCATAGAAACAGCACTGCTACAGCATCAGGACATTAACACCACCTGTTGCAGAAGGAAGGCCCAGGGTATCATGTAGGACACCAGCCACCCGACACATGGTCTGTTCTTATTCCTTCCCTAAGAACGCCACTTACAGAGGATCAGAGCTCGGACCGGCCAGCTCAAAGACAGTGTTTACCCTGAGGTGGTCAGAAGAATGAAGAGTAGAAACCTACATATAAATAACTTAATTGATCCCCTCAATGTATGTTTTTTTTTTGGGGGGGGGGGGAGCTTTCCCCTCTTTTCTTCTTCCCAATTGTATACAACCAATTAACCCACTCTTCTGAGCTGTCCTGATCACTGATCCATCCCCTTTGCCGATCCGGGAGGGCTGCAGACTACCACATGCCTCCTCCGATACATGTGGAGTTGCCAGCCACTTCTTTTCACCTGACAGTAAGGAGTTCGCCAGGGGGATGTAGTGCGTTGGAGGATCACGCTATTGCCCCTGCAGACACGGCCAATTGTGTCAGTAGGGATGACCGACCAAGCCGGAAATGTAATTTTCTTTAACTGAAAACAGCCTCATTTTGTCAAAATCCTGTGTTCTCCCCACATATAAAGAATAACATCCATACTTCTGTTAACAAACATGCATATTTGATAGTATTTTTTTAGTAAATAATATCTGAAATGGTAGTAGTGCAGACATCTTTATCAAGCCACCTGATGTAAAGAATGCAGACTGTGTAGAGGGCAGTGGTTATGAAGGAATGGTAGGACACACAACAATTTATCAGAGAAACCGATGTAAAGTGTAGTTGGTCTTGTAGTCCATGAGGACATACAGTTAAGGTCAAAATTATTAGCCCCCAAGGAACGATGGAACATTTCCCTAAAATTCTGTCCAATGTTTGTGTCATTCATAAAACTTTGCATAGTAAAACATTCATCAATGTTAAGGCCCCTATTTGGTACATTTTGGAATGTAAAATAAATCTTCAGGTTTGCTTTATACCAATTGTAGTGAAAATTGAGGTGCTCGAAATTATCAGCCCCCAATGTGATTGTTTTGCTTTCAAAACACACCTGACCAATCAGTCAGCTTTCAAACCACACCTGAGCAGTCAATCAGCATTTAAATTTACTTAAGGGACTCCAAAGATCAGGACTAGTGGTACTTGAACACTTGATTGAGAGGGGCTGCTCTTAAATTCTTGGTAAGAAGTAATTTCATCATGCCAAAAAGTAAAGAAATCAGTCTGGAATTCAGAAAGAAGATAGTGGATGATCATCTTAAGGGGGAAGGCTATCCTGCCATTTCCAGTCATTTCACAGTGTCTAGAACAGCTGTACATTACATCATTGCAAAGCACAAGGAGACAAATTCTGTTAGAAACAAACCTGGGCATGGTCGAAAGTGCAAGATTTCAAAGACTATGGAGAGGAAAATAGTCAGAGATGTCAGCAACAATCCCCGGATCTCTGCCAAGATGACTGTTGCTGAACTGGCCTCTTCTGGACTTGATGTTTCAAAGAAGACTGTTGTGAGGGCTCTTCATCATGGTGGGCTTCGAGGTCATCGTCCAAGATAAACTCCATTGCTCACACAGCAGCACATCAAAGCCAGACATTTGCCTGTGAACATTTGAAACATGGGCATGAGTTTTGGAAGTATGTCCTTTGGTCTGATGAGACTAAACTTGAGCTGTTTGGGCACACAGATGTTGCTTTTGTTTGGCGAAGGAAGGGAGAGGCCTTCAACCCTAAAGACACAGTTGCCACAGTTAAACATGCTGGTGGGAGCACAATGTTGTGGGGCTGTTTTGCTGCTTCAGGCACAGGGAACCTTGTTTGGGTGCATGGGATCTAGGGATGCCCCCCGAAACCCGGTTCTAAACGGGAACCGGTTCTAAATTAGTAAAAACCGGAGCATTTTTAAGATCCGACGTTTTCGGTTCTGCTATCGGTAGTCGGTAGGTATTCGAGAAATCATGGAGTGAGATTTATATTGTGGCAATTGTGTTTTTCGAGGAATTGAAACATCGCGAACATAATCTTGTTTGCCGTTTTCTCCATCTCTCTGTCTCTCTCTTACTGCACGAGGGGCGGGGCTGTGCTGTGCTCCACACACTCGCTCATACACGCACAGACAGCTCTGCTCAAGCGCTCATCATGGCGGAGAGAACTAAACGTTCAAAAGTTTGGGTATATTTTTCAAAAGTCGATGACAACAACGCTCGTTGCCACAAGTGCAACAAATCATTTGCCAGTAAGGGTGGCAATACAAGCAATCTGTCGAAACATCTTTTGTCGAAACATCGTATTAATCTGCAGAAATGCGGAGTTTTCGACTGCTTTGCTCGTAGTGTTCCATCCATGTCCACTGCAGGTAAGCCGTATGAGCCATAGATACGGAGTTAGCTAGGCTAATAACGAATTATTACGAATAGGCCCATAAATGAATATAATTGCTTAGCTAATTGTTTAGCTACAAATATATAAGCCATAGATACGGAGTTAGCTAGGCAAATAGCCGGGGACACTATAAGTCAGGAGAGATCACGACTCCTGCCGGAGAAGGCAGATATGTTGATTTTTCTGCAGAAGAACTGTTAGGATAATGTTCTAGGTTCTTGTTTGTTTGAACTTCCGTTAGCCTTTTGCTGTAAAAATTTATTTTTAATATATATTTTTTTTCTTTATCTACTTTTATTTTTTATCTTATTTATTGTTGTTGAATGTTGATTATAAAGTCTACAATTCGGACGCATTTAAAACGTTGCTGTTGCTGCTGAATAAATAATATTTGTTTATATTTATATAACGTTATATAATAGAATAATAAAGCAATGTCGATTCTGTTCTTAATTAAGTGTCTTTTTTCTTGCATAATAATCAAAAAGAACCGATAAGAGTATCGATAAAGTACCAAACTGATAAGCAGTACCGATAAGAGTAGTAGTATCGATAAAATCCTAACGATACCCATCCCTAATGGGATCATGAAGAAAGAAGATTATATTGACATTTTGAAGGATAATGTAAAGAAATCTGCTGCCAGTCTGGCTTTAGGTCGCTGCAGGGTCTTCCAGCAAGACAATGACCCGAAGCATACATCCAAGTTGGTCCAAAACGTTTTGAAGGACACCAAAATCAAGGTCCAGGAGTGGCCCTTGCAGAGCCTAGATCTCAGTCTTATTGAGAATCTGTGGTGGGAGCTCAAGGTTAATGTCCATGCTCAAAAACCACACAATGTGGATGAGCTGGAACAATTTGCCATGGAAAAATGGGCTAAGATCCCTCAAGCGACATGTGCCAACTTAGTTAGGAACTACCATAAGAGGTTGTCAGTTGTGAGTCAGAAAGGTTACACTATTGACAAGTAATTGTCAGAGGGCTAATAATTTTGGCCTTATAATTTTTGTTTTTTCTTGTTTCAATTCAGCGCATCAGTAAAATATCTTAATCAAGCTTAGTGGAGATTTTGTCTTTGTTCTTTTCGAAGCAGTTAAACTATAAACACTTTTGGTTATGGTCATTTCCATAGAAAAGTTAAGGGTTTTGTTTGATTTCATAAAGGGGGCTAATAATGTTTACCTTAACTGTATATATAGTCTGTCTGTACTTCGGTGGTTGTTCTGAGTATGTGCGATTTGCATTTGAATATACATTGTTTATTCGACAATTATAATTCGGCAGGATAATGCATTGGTATTTGAACATTTCAATCTGGTGAGGTTTGCAAGTATATTGGCAGGTATGAGTACTACCAGGTTGTCTCTGGAGCAAAAGTACACCATGGGCTGGGTAATATGGCAACAGACTCACTTTGCTATAAAATGTGATCCTTAAAATTAGTAAAAAAGATTGGAAGAGCCTTTCACACCCACCACGCCTCTTTTTGAGGGGGTAGAGCCACAGTTTCTGCAACACCTGTGTAGATAGTGTGGAGAAGCCCACTATCTTTGTTGTTTCTGACAACAGTCAGTGCTACCTGTACTACCTCATTAAGTACATAGCGCAGCATTAAAAAATAAGGATGATGTTGGAGTTGTTTTATTACAACTCGTTCAGCAGCTGTCTTGGTTATAAACTTTCCCTCCTGGCTTAGATGTCTATGAAACAAATTTAGATATTGTCTTTCTTACAAACACAACAGGGTTTACAGAAATAATGTATTTTTGTCCCGGACTAATTAGTTTTAGTTCTCATGCTGATTCTTAATACAGAGAGCCTCGTCGAGGACTTAGCCATGTCTTTGTCATGATGGATGTATTATGATTTTTTTTCTTTGCCATATCATTGCTCTTTCTAAATTTCATGTGTTGAAATTACATTGAGTCAGTATTCTAGGATGCTTTAAGACTATTGCAAGAGATAAAAACAATAAAAACAAAAAGACATAAATGTATATAACATATAGTAGCTCACTACGCTCTGCCAGTGAAAGGTACCTGGCACTTCCGCCACAATGGGGCCCTAAGTCACTAGCCAGACTCTCCTCTTCTGTAGTTCCTCGGTGGTGGAACGAGTTACCGAACCTCATTTGATCTGCTGTGTCCCTCACCGTCTTTAAGAAGAAGCTAAAGATCCAGCTCTTTCTCGAACACCTCTACACCTGATGGTATTAAAAAAAAAATTGCTTCTATGCACCCTATGCATTGCCTTTGTGCACTGCCTGTTGACACTTTTGTCCTATCGGACTTGAATCTAGTTTTTTGACACTTGCATTGTCGCCTCCAGTCTAGATCCTTGCTTGTGTTGTATTAACTCTCAGATGTACGTCAGCTTGGATAAAAGCATCTGCTAAATGAAATTGTAACATTGTAAAATCACTGGAAAGCCATGTTTTAAAACTATCTTTTAAATCAGATTTAAAAATAGATTTTGACTGTCATTACAACATGTCCAAGGAGTCCAATATGCTGTCACTTAAGGGTGTTTGGACATATGACCTTTGGTGACCCCATGGCCCAAACCATGATCTTAGAGCTGTTGTCACAAGTCCCTTTAATGTATAATAATGAGGGAACTTAGGGCTGAGGGAACACAAGGCCCTGGGAACATATATAGTTGAAGGGCCTTGGGACAATAGGACCCTGGAATCTAGAGCTGAACGAACACAGTGCCCTGGGAACATAGGACCCTCGTAACCTAGGATCCTGGGAATAAAGATTTGCTCCTTTATAATAAATAACACAAGGCTCTCAGCCAATCAGATAGCTTGATCACAAACAGATGTTCTATAAAATATTATAATATAAATCATCATTAGTTTGGAGCTGTGTAGCTGAGCCTTTCACTTTTCAACAACAGATGAAAGAGGAAGACACAGCAACAAGAACGTATGTTCATGTGTGCAGACGTTTACGGATAAGTTGATGCAAGAGCACGCATGTATGCATGCACGGAGCACCTCGGAGACAACCAATCACCAACTGAGGACGCTTGGTTATTTTGGGGGTTGACGGAAGATGGAGAAGATGGTGGGGAGGGCATCTGGGCTTGGGACTGATGGTGGAACTGAACGGCTGCGGCAGTGCTAATGGTAAGTTAGAGGTAATTAGAGAGAAAAGAACTAGTGTGCAGCTCTCCATCCGGTGAACAGAGTGGGGAGCAGGCCTCCCTGTCGCCTCATTTATCATCATCTGCTTAGCAAGCAGCTCAGAGTGAGGACAAACAGAACGAACCTCCTTCATCTCTCTCCTGCTCTCAACCTCTCCCTCTCCGTCTCTCATTGTCTTTTTTTCTGTCCTCTGTAATCCATCCTACCCAAATTTGTCTTTTGCATACTTAGTCAATATGCTGTTTATGTTCATCTCTTCTTCATCTCACTTTTCTTTCTTTCACTATTGTTTTGTCATTTTCCTCAATTGCTAGTTCCGTGTCTGATTGTTTTTCTTCTTCTTGTTACCATTTGCCCCGTGTCACAAACCTCCTTCACCCTTCTTTCATACTCTCAAATTACACCTTATCCTCTTTCATTATGCTAGCTTCAACTTTTCCATTTCTTTCTTCTCATCCTTCACTCTGTTTTCCTGTATTGTCCCTTGCTTCCTACCCTATCTGCTTTCCCTTCATCCCTTTGATGCTGCTCTTTAAAGTCTGTTGCCTCCTTTGTCAATTTCCCTTCACTCCTTCTTTCCCCATCACTTTTAGTCTCCTGCTACTTTTCTTTTTTTTAGTCATCCTTCTCTCCTGCAGTGGACCCTGGTTGTGCTTTTCATTTTTCTTATCCTGTCGATGTTCCACTTTGTTTCCTCATCTCTTCCACGGTAGTTATTCTTTATCCTCTCCTAATCCCTTGAGCTCCTGCCCCCCTCTTTACTTCTTGGCTTTGGGATTACACCTCTTTCACTTTTACTGTGCTATACCCGATTAGCCTTCATAAGATTGAAATACAGCATCACATGTAATAATAAGTACGTTATTACCCTCTATCTTCATTGCCATCACCACTGACAGGACCACCATCATTATCCTCTCCAGAAAGAGAAGAAATAGACTGAAAAAAGCTTGAAAAAAAAACAACAACATGGAAATTGAGGAATGAGGTGTAGAACATAAGTGGACAAAAGCAAATGAGGAACAATAAACCAGGACTAAAGAAGGTGACATCTGTAACCAAGTAGATGAATTGATCCTTTTAGGTCCCCGGTGCATTTACTGCTGGGAGGCATATGAATATGCATCTGCTGTGCTTTTACAACAAAGACGAAGCACACGTTTTGCATACTCACACAAGTTATTTTAAGGTAATCTGTTCTCCCACACAAGATGGATGGAATATTTGACATTTTCCTGGTATGATGAAGTACAAATGTAACTAATATTCACAAACAAACTCAAATGCATCAGTTTTCTAAGCATTTTTTCCCTGTCTGTCATTGTTATTAACAAACTGCTCTCGTTTACCTGATTGCAACATCATGCCAACCCCCTGACAATGATATAGACCGAAATGCAGCCCATATTGATGAGTAGCTATAACAGGTGACAGAAAGATAAAAGGACAGCAAAACAAGGAGGGTAAAAAAGAACAGAGAGGCACAAGACATGGACATACACTCTGGGCTGTTACACGTAAACAGAACTAATTTGTTGCAGGAGGTCATTTGTATCACTCATGACTGGCGGCATTTGTTGGAAACAGGAAACAGATACACTCAGGTACCCCAATTTATCACTTCACCACTTTTCCCCCCTCTGTGTCACTTCTGTATCTCACAATGTCCCTGTTTCCATTATGGTGGAGATGGAGTCCAAAAAAAAAAAAATTGGCCTAGGTGAACCTGTGTATGTAGGTTAGAGAAAAATAATTTCTACTCCAGAATGCTAGGTATTATGCCAGACCAAATTAATTTCTTCAGGTTAACCATTGAACATATCAAGAAATTGATTGTTTCTCAACCACATGCCAGCAGGGGTCAAAAAAAAAAGAAGCAAAAACAGTAGTGTTCATCCTAGCTAATCATTGCACGGGCTCATAAGAATAGCACTGTTTGTTCACACTGATTTCAGTGGACAATAAATACAACACTGTCTACAATATTAAACCTGTTAAAAATATCTTTATGTTCTCCCCCCTTTTTCTCCCCAATTGTATCCAGCCAAATACCCCACTCTTCTGAGCCACCCTGGTCGCTGCTCCACCCCTCTGCCGATCCGTGGAGGGTTGCAGACTACCACATGCCTCCTCTGATACATGTGGAGTTGACAGCCGCTTCTTTTCACCTGACAGTGATGAGTTTTTGCCAGGGGGACGTAGCGCGTGGGAGGATCATGCTATTCCCCCCAGTTCCCCCTTCCCCCCCAACAGGCGCCCCGACCGACCAGAGGAGGCGCTAGTGCAGCGACCAAGACACATACCCACATCCGTCTTCCCACCCGCAGACACGGCCAATTGTGTCAATAGGGGCACCCAACCAAGCTGGAGGTAAGAAGGGGATTCGAACCGGCGATCCCCGTGTTGGTAGGTAACGGATAGACTGCTACACTACCCGGATGCCCTTTGAACATCTTTTTTTTAATTTTTTTTTTTATTTCCCCTTTTTCTCCCAATTTAGTGGCCAATCGATCCCTATTTTTTTTTAGCTGAAGCGCCCATCCTCGTACTGCATGCGTTCGCCAACGGCATCTCTCCAGCCGGCAACACAAGCCGACTCCGCCCCCCTCCCGAAGACAGCGTTGCCAATTATTGCTGCTTCATCGAGTCCGGCCATTGTCGGATCTGACGAGGGCGAGGCGCGAACCCCGGTTCCCAGTGGGCAAGCGCATCGACACAAAGTCGATGCTTAGACCGCTACACCACTGCGGACCCTTTTAACATCTTTTCAACGCAACATTTGTCTAATAATTAAGGTAGACCAGAACCCCAATGAGTCTGTATGCTTATCTACTTAATCAATCAATCAATCAATCAATCAATCAATCAATCAATCAATCAAGTTGCATTTTATACAGCGCTTTTCTAGCTGCAACAGCCACTCAAAGCGCTTTACATTTCTGGTCAAATCTGAATTTCACGCCATAAAGAAAAAAACAAGGTTTCATTCTCACTGAGTGTGTCATATCTGGATTTTAATGGACACAGCGTTGCAACTCATAGCATGTGAAAAAAAAAACCTTCGGAAAATTATTTCATTTTGATTTTGAAAAAAATCCACTTCAAGAGATGGATGGCTGTGCTCTACCCTTGACCATGTGCATGTGTTCACATGCATGTCGGTCTGTCTGAGTGTCAGCAAATCTCCAGTTTGGTCCCGCTCTGATGATCTGGGATTGCACCAGCATACGAGTACTCCTCAAACACCGTAGTTCCAGTCTACATGTTGCCCTCAGCTGTCCCTTTAGATGTTCTCCTCCATTGCCACAATCAGGAGCAGCACTCAGCATCGATTAAAACTATGGCAAGGTGGAAGCCCTGTGACAGGTCATCACTATGGCTGTCGTCTCTGCTGTGCGAGAGTAGCATAAGGAGATTAAAATACACAGATGCTTAACCCTCACTGTTGACATTGCATGAGGCGGTGGATGATGTGGAACCCCATGAACATCAGCTCCAGATACTGTAAACGCTGATGGTACCCACAGAGACACCTTTAGGCACGCTTACTCTATCAGAATGTGTTGCTCTCCAGACATGGTTAATTGACTCCAAATGAGAAAATACAGCTGCTGTTACGTTGCCGTCCCATTTCAGATGCCCTGCATTGTGGATTTATTATGCTGGTACATTGATTAAGCATGTGTACAAATCAAACCAAATGTAATTTCCTTTGTTTATGGGTTTGATTACTGTGCATTCATGCTAAAAAACATTTCATCACCTGATGCAAAATGACACGAAAATGTATGTTGCAATAATTTCCTCCAAATTTACATTAGATTAGTCCCCCCCCCCAAATACCATCTGTCCTGAGTTTGACTTAATTAACTCAGGACGGATGAGATTGTGTCCAAACCCCAACCGAGACACAGCAGAGACTGGGAGAGCGCTGAAACTGCAAGGACACATAGCACTTTCCCAAAACTATATAGACAGTTAAGACATCTTAGTGGGTTTCACTGTTTTTAATTGGTGTTTTTAAATATTTTGAGTGTTAATAAACTGACTTTTGAGCCCTAGCTCACCATCATTGTCTGTGTCTCCGTGCTGTAGAGTCCCAGTTACCACAAACTTGCATAGTAATTTAAAAGTTTTAGTGCAAGAAACAATGCATTGTCCCTCAGAGGGAAGTTTCAGTTTTTTTACAGCCTGGGTCTTATTTTCCAAATAATTGCCATCATCATATCGATTATATGATTGTACTTACCGGCTTACAATGTATGCATGGCATTACAAAATATATGCATGTACACATACGGTTACTCGTATACACTTACATAAACAGGTTCATATGGGCATGCATTGGACACATGGATGCACACACATACACTCTCACACGCACGCACGCATGCACGCACGCACACACACACACTCACACAGAGGAAAATCCACTTTTCATCATCACCTGTTCCTCATTATGTATTCAGAACATGAGGTGGACAAAGCTTTATCAAGGACCACAGGGAGTAAATTTCTCAAATTGTTTAGTGTCAAATTCTATTTGCCCCAGTAGACCTCTTGTGCACACACATCAGCTGCCTTATCACTGCCTAATAGCTACTGTAAATTTGCTCATATCAGATGGCAGGCATTCATTTAGAAAATGACGATCTTAATCTATATTTCATCAGCTGGACTGAAGATATTAATAGCAGATATTCATATTAGGTCTTGAATCTCATCAAGAGTCAGGGTGAGAAACTCGCTGAATGAGACTTCCATAACCCAAGTTGAGTATCCACCACAATATGGTTCCTTAGATTTTACTTCTTTATAATTTTGGACAGCAGAATGTGGTAATTGGATTCAGGTGGTGTTTGCCATTTGCATGCTTGCTCTTTCAGTGTTCACTGGGCTGGATAAATAATGCTATTATGTTGTGGGAAACCAATGAAATGTACAGCTGTCTCTTGAGTGGACTAAGTGCAGATGGCTGCCAGATCAAGGACTAAAGTTAATGTAGGGCTGGATTCAAGAATGCAAGAATCTTCCAATCTAGCTGAAATCTAAGTCATCAACAAAGACAAAGTCAGCACTGATGCACTTGAAATGCTGCAAAAGTTTAACTTGCTGTGTATCAGTCCCACCAGCTTATGTGATGTGGTGCATACTGTAAGAGCTCCCGTTTTTACCAAGAGAGGATGCACATACGTAATGGACAATTATCAATTTATTCCAAAGCTCAAATACAAAGAATATAATTTCCAAATGCTACTCTTATCCTGCTTTTCAGAAAACCAAAGGGATATTTCCAAAACCAGCATCTGAATCAAAATAAACTGTTACAGTCAAGCGTATGTATGATGGGTTAAAGTGATCCAGTTGAAAGGGTTTATTGTCCTCTCTGTTGCTCCCAGCGCTGTCACAGTTTTACACTAAGGCAAGTCACATCGTATGTCTGCTGACAACCTTTTCCAGCTCCCCTTGTGCCCCCTCATTCCCCCCTGCCCCACTCTCTCTCTCCCTGGACTTATCTGCAGGCACGCACGCCACCTTCCCTCTCGAGCCCTTATCTCCCACTCGGCTGTGCGTTACGCATCCCTAGTCCTGCCACAGATAGGACATTACACGCAGAGATTCTCCCGTTGACTCAAGATCTCACACATGGATGATTCCCACAGGAGGCCATCTTAGTGCTCAGGTGTTTCATCCTCTTGCCTGGACAAGCTCTTCGATCCTATCCTTGGCTAGGCATTTGCTCAGGCTTGCTTGTGCATCCGTGTGCCCCCTATCACCACTCTGTTGGGACTTATGCTGATACCATGGCGTAGTGACTTGGTAACATTTTGAGCAGGTCAGCAGGTGTGTTCGCAACCACAACAACATCACAGTGAAAGATTATGGTACTGATAATGCACCACAGAAAAGCCAAACTACTTTTCTTCTGTACGCTTTTTTAAGTTCTTAAAAAAAAAAGAAAAGAAAAAGAAAACTTGGAAAGCAAAATAAACTTGGAAGATTTGCTTTTTAATGAAAGGTTTTATTTTTCCAGAAATCTTATTGCAATCTCTTCCCTCCTCAATTCAATTCATTGTCATTAAAAACAATGTGCAGGCACATGTTAAAAATGAAATGAGGGCTGTGGCTTCACCAAACAGTGCAAGACAGACACAGACAAACACAGTATAAGACATACACACATGAAAAACAAAAGCTAAAATAAGTTAAAAAAGAGCAAGAGTACAAAATATTTAAAAATATCTGCAAACACTCAGTGGGTGGCCAGGTTCAAGTGGGCAACAGCTTGTGGAAAGAAGCTGTTTTTGAGCCTGGTAGTGCAGGCTCTGAGGCTCCTGTAATGCCTCCCAGAACGCAGGGGGGGAGAACAGTCCATGGTTGGGGTGGGTGGGATCTCTGCTGATGCTGAGACCCCTTTTAAGGCAGTGTTTGTGATACATGTCTTTTATGGCTGGGAACTGTGTACTGGTGATATGCTGGGCTGCCTTGATGACCCACTGTAGAGCTTTCTGGTCTACTGAGATGCAGCTGGTCAGGATGCTCTCTATGGTGCAATGGTAGAAATTGGTGAGAATTTTGGGGGATAAACAGACGCTCCTCAGCCTCCAGGAAATGCAGGCGTTGTTGGGCCTTTTCCACAAGCGCCTGGGTGTTTAATGTCCAGGAAAGTTCCTCGCTAATGTGGACTCCAAGGAATTTAAAGCTGGAAACACGCTCCACTTTCACCACATTGATGTGTTTAAGGGAGTGGCTGCAGCATCTAGACCTCCTGAAGTCCACAATCAGCCCCTTCAACTTCTGCACATTGAGGACAAAATTGTTGGTAGTACACCATGATGTGAGGTGCTGAATCTCGTCCCTGTAGGCCGTCTCGTCATTGTTGGTGATACGGCCAATGACTGTGGTGTCATCTGCAAACTTAACTATAACATTTGAAGGGTGAGTTGACAGGCAGTCATGGGTAAAGAGGGAGAAAAGGAGGGGACTCAGAACACAGCCTTGAGGGGCACCTGTGTTGAGGGTCAGGGTGGAGGAGATGTGGTCACCTAACCTAACAGACTGAGGTCTGTTGGTCAGGAAGTCCAGGATCCAGTTGCAGAGGGAGGGATTGAGGCCAAGGGACAGGAGTTTGGTGGTTAGTTTGGCAGGGATGATAGTGTTGAAGGCAGAGCTATAATCTATAAACAGCATCCGGATGTATGTGTTGTTAAGTTCAAGGTGGGTCAAAGCAAAGTGCAGGGCAGTGGCAATGGCATCCCCAGTAGACCTTTTGGGATTGTAGGCGAACTGATGTGGGTCGAATGTTGGGGGGATAATGTTTATGATGTGAGCCAGAACCAGTCCCTCAAAGCACTTCATAGCAATGGGGGTGAGTGCTTGGGTCGTTAGTCATTCAGACATGTGGATGTTGGTTTCTTGGGGACAGGAATGATAAAGGTGGTCTTAAAGCATGCCGGGGCTATGGATTGGAACAGTGAGAGGTTAAATATAGTTGTGAAGACCTCAGCCAGCTGGTCGGCACATTCTCGGAGGACCCGACCCGGTATGCTATCTGGTCCAGCAGCCTTCCGTGTGTTCACTCTGTGCAGTGATTCTCTGACCTCTGCGATCGATAGAGTGAGCACCTGGTTTTCTGGGTGGCTGGGGATTTTTGTGACTGGGTCAGTATTGTCATTGTCGAAGCGGACATAGAAATGATTTAGCTTGTTTGGCAGGGAGGCATCATGGACAGCTGGACCGCTATTGGAGCTTTTGTAGTCTGTGATAGACTGAATGCTTTGCCACATTCGCCGGGGATCGGAGTTATTGTGAAAGTGGTCCTCTATTAAGGAATATTTAGGTAGGGAATATTTATGTTTCGCTGTTCTGATGCCCTTTTTGAGGTTGGATCTGGCTGCGCTGTAGGCCTCGCAGTTACCTGACTTGAATGCTGCATCCCGGACTTTCAGCAGCTGCCGGACCTCACTGGTCATCCAGGGTTTTTGGTTTGGAAAGGCGCAGATTGATTTTTTTGTTGCGACACTCTCAGTACAAAAGTTTATGTAGGCTAGTATGGCAGATGCCTGTTCAGTAATGCCTGTATGGGAGCCATGGGTAGTTGAATGTGCAAAAATACTCCAGTCTGTGTTGTCAAAACAGTCCGGGAATTCAGAGACTGCTCCTTCTGGCCAGACAGTGATTGTCTTTACTGCTGGCTTGACCCGTTTTATTAAGGGTTTGTAGGCTGGGACCAAGAACAGGCAGAAGTGGTCAGAATGCCCCAGGTGGGGACAAGGAGTAGCTTGTAGTATGAGTAGTATGAGTAGTAGTTGTATGAGTTGTTGATGTTTGTATAGCGATGGCCCAGGGTGTTTTGTCCCCTAGTGGGACAGGAGACATGCTGATGGAATTTGGGCAATACAGCCCTGAGGTTAGCCTGATTAAAATCACCACCTATGATAAAGGCATTGTCCGAGTGTTTAGCCTGTTGTCTGCTGATGGCACATTGTAGCTGCTTACGTGCTACCTTAGCATCAGCATGTGGGGGGATGTATACAGCGACGATGGTAATGGCCGTTAGCTCACTGGGCAGGTAAAAAGGCCTGCACTGAATCATAAGGAGCTCGAGATCAGCAGAGCAATGCCTTTCAACGATCTTTATATCGTTGCACCAAGAGTTATTGACATAAATACTCAAACCTCCTCCGCGGATCTTGCCGGAGTCCATTGTCCTGTTGGCACGAAAGGCTGTGCGACCCGCTGGCTCGACTGCTGAGTCGGCTATGTTGCTGTTGAGCCAAGTCTAAACATCAGCAGACAGCAGTTCTGCAGCCTTTTCTGAGAGGACAGCCTGAGTCTTATCTCGTCTATTTTGTTAGCTAACGATCGGACATTAGCCATGAAGATGCTGGGGAGGGAAACTTTGAAGGGAGCGCTACTTAGCTTAGCATGTAGCCCGCCTCGTTTCCCCCTCTTATATTTACTTTGCTGACGGGGGCAGCGTTTCCACTGCGAGACCGGTGAGTGGATAATATCGATGCTGGAATTGTCCGTGATGGTGGAGGTAAGTGAGTAATCCGTTCTGAGGTTTAAAAGTTCCTGGTGGCTGTAGAAGAGCGCATGACCTACACTTGTAAATAAACTTAAAACTAACATATAAATAATGAACCTACCCTCCAGTTCTCCAGAAATATCACTGGCGCCATGTCTCACTTTGACACTCTAGACCAGTGTTTCTCAACCCAGTCCTCAAGGAACCCCTATCCTGCATATTTTCTTTGCAACCCTGAATAGGTACCTGTTTGTAGTTATTCAACCAATCAGCAATGAATTTTGTCAGACGTTGCACACCTTGCATAATTAAGTGCTGCGAGATGATTGGTTGAGTAAGTCCAAGCAGGGCTACCTATGTAGGGTTACAATGAAAATCTGCAGGATAGGGGTTCCTTGAGGACTGGGTTGAGAAACACTGCTCTAGACCTTAAAAATCTAGACAATATTGTTGGGCAGCTCAGGTCGTCCACCTGCTGCTTGGATCCTCTCCCTACCAATTTAAAAAAAAATGTTTTTAATTGCTTAGCACATGACGTTTTAGAAATTATTAACTACTCTCTTCAGGCAGGTATATTTCCTGCAGCACTTAAGACAGCTGTCGTTAAACCACTTCTGAAGAAGAGTAATCTTGATGCGACAGCTATTGCCAACTACAGGCCCATATCCAACTTACCATTCCTCAGAAACATCCTTGAAAAAACAGTTTATTCTCAAGTTAATAACTATTTAATATCTAACAACCTTCTAGGCATTTGTCAATAAGTTTTTCGATCTCACCATAGCACAGAAACAGCACTTATCAAAGTTGTGAACGATCTGCATATGAACACAGATTCTAAAAAAATGTCTGTTCTTGTGCTCCTGGATCTCAGTGCTGCTTTCGACACTGTTGATCATGATATTTTGCTAGAGAGATTAGAAAAATGTGTCGGCCTTTCTGGCCCGGTTCTCAGCTGGTTTAGAACATACCTTCAGGACAGGCAGTTCTTTGTGTCTATTGGAGACTTTTCCTCGGACAAAGTGGGTATAATGTGTGGGCTACCCCGAGGTTCGATTCTTGGACCACTACTATTCAGTCTCTATATGCTCCCACTTGTACATGTTATACAGAAACACAAAATAAATTACCATAATTATGCAGATCATTCACAACTGCACATATCCCTATCTTCTGATGACCTAGCTCCCATACGTTCCCTAATTCAGTGTATGGACTATATTACTTTATGAATGTCAGATAACTTTTTACAACTGAACAAAGACAAGACAGAAATACTTATTTTTGGTACAAAGACTCAGAGACAGAGAATTGCAGCTAATCTCAGCTCTCTGTCTCTGGAGTGCAAAGGTGAAGCTAAAAATCTTGGTGTAATCATGGACAGTGATCTAAATTTTAAGAGCCACATCAATCATCTCACAAGATCAGCCTTCTGCCAAAGGGCTTTCTATCAATACCAGACTGTGAGAAATTAATCCATGCTTTTATAACAAGTAGACTAGACTACTGCAATGGACTGTTCACCGGCCTCCCAAAATCAGTTGTGCACCAACTACAATTAATTCAAAATGCGGCAGCAAGAGTTCTCACCAGAACTAAAAAGTATGAGCATATTACACCTGTTCTTAGATCTCTGCATTGGCTCCCTGTTAAAACTAGAATTGATTTTAAAATTATTTTAATTGTATACAAAGTACTAAATGGCCTTGCACTACGTTATATAAAAGATATGTTAATTCCCTATAAACCAGCAAGAACTCTCAGGTCCAATGGCAGTGGTCTTTTAACCATCTCTCGTGCTAGGTCTGGAGCAGGGGAAGCTGCATTTTCTGTTTACGCCCAAAGTGGATGGAACGCCCTGCCTGAGGACCTGAGAGAGGCCCCCACACTGGACACATTTAAAAGCAGGTTGAAAACCTTACTTTGTGTTCAATTTGTTTGTATGAAAAGTGCTATACAAATAAAATCTGATTGACTGATTGATTGATTGAAATAACAAAGAAAACACAACACTGAACAGGGAGCCACAGTAGCTGCTGCATCCAGCGCACCGCCATCTTGGCAACCTCCTCAATTGCTGTTTAATTTTGTGATATTACTGCTGGAGTCTGTGCCAACTGTGAACTGAGTGAACTTAGTCTCATCCTTTTGTCAGACGACCCTACAACCCATTTTTTGCTTTGACCTATAGTTTAAGGAACAATACTGTTCAGTAATCCCAAGAAACAAAAACTACAAAAAGCCCTCACGAGCCAGATCTAAATCAAAAAACAAAGTAAACAGAGAACGATGCAACAGAATGTGATTGGATCAGATAGACAATTGAAAACGACATGTTGCAGTGGTATACATTATCTGATAGGAGCCCTGCAGGGCGAGGGTGGAATATATCAGGGTGGTACATGAAGAGAATGTCTGCTTCCCCAACACTCGTTCAGTAAGATAAGGAAGTGATGACACACACAGAGGGTAACAAAGGACAGAGAGGGAGATTGGAAAAGGGAGGGGGAGATGGTGAAGGAGATGAAAATGTCTTGGAAGCTCTTCCTGGAAATATCGCTTATGGTTTTTCTTAGAATATGTCTATGGGGTTGGGTAATCAGAAGGGATCAGATTTGATTCATACCTCTATTTTACTCATCTCTTGCTTTCTTTGGTACTTTTTTTTCCCGCTTTAACTATAAACAATCAAGCCAAGTATATTTGTATTGCCCTAAATCACAGTAACTCAGTAACTGTCTCAGAGGACTTTGCATTCGGACAATGAAGATCAGGTAGATGAAGGGACAGTAAATAACACTGGACAACACCCTGTATTGCTAGACCTGTGATTGGAATGAGGGAAATCGTTTCAGGGAAAAAAAAGGAGGGGGGGGTCAGAAGGAGCATCAGAGGAGAGATTGCACTTCCAAAATAAATAGGCTTTGAATAGGTGTCAAGAGGACAACGTAGACAATGGAAATACATAACAGATTTAGACATAAAACACTTATAAACTACATTTAAAAACTTAATTACTATACTAAGGGATAATGTAATAGCACTGTGCAGAAGCACGTAAACCATCCTCCCCACACAATAGCACAGTGTTGTCTCATGCAACATCTCCAACTGAGTGCTTAGAGTCAAACTAGAATAAGAGCTCTCAGACATACAGCAGGCAGTCCCATTCACATTCTACTCAGACAGAGAAACAATACAGATTGCGAGCGATGTGAACTGTCACAAATGGTAAGAAAACAGTCATGAACAGAAGACAAAACACAAGGCAGGCAAGAGTCTCCAGACTGGCAAGGGCCCAGGTCAAGGGCCTATCACCAGATAGAGTTTAGTGCTAAGTAGAGAAACTAACCTAACATTGCATTTAGAATGAGACCCTCCCAGAAAGGAGGCATGTAAAGGGATCGTTTAGTTTCTGGGGCTTTGGGGCTTTTATCATGTATCAAACTTACATAGAGTCAGGCAATACCATGGACACCTTTTCTATGTCTGTCTGTGCATTCTTAGGGTTGGGTATATAGAGTCAGGCAAACCCATTGATACTTTTTCTGTCTGTCTGTGCACTATGAAGGTACATTGAACTTTGAGTTTAGCCTATTTAGCTCAATTGCCGGATGTCTACAAGGCTCATTAGGCACTCCTCTCAAAAGAACTTTAGGACATTTTACTTGTTAGCCTTGCATTAATAATTTTTTTGAACCAATGTTTTCCTGAGTACATGCACAATCCAAGGCCCGTGCTATGGGAATTGAGGGTGCGGGGTGGTACATAAGCCTTTATAAGGTGTGATGGATAAGATACAGTGAGACCATGAGGTATTTTGTACGTTAGCAGTAGCACTTTAAAGTCTGATCTAGCATCAGCAAAGGACGGATAGGATGGGTTTACACCACATCTCAGTTGCTTTCAAACCCCAAAACAATTGGTCCACCCCAAAGATTGTGTCCCCCGGCACAAAGAGAGCAATATAGTGTACACTGTTAAGTGCCGGGAGAATTGCTGTGACTTGTACATCAGGGAATCCAAACACACTGGCCAAGAGGATGGCACAACACAGAGGAGCTAACACATCAGGCCAGGACTCCACAGTCCACACCCATCTACAGGCCAGTGGCCACCCATTCAAGGATGAGGATGTGCATATCATTGATAGGGAGGAACATTAGTTTGAATGGGGATTCAAGAAGGGGGAGGGGGACTAAGAGTACATCTGTTGCCATCTTACAATGCTGTGATAGCGAATAGTACACAGGGCCACTGTAACTAGTTAATGGCCATGCCATTTTGCATATAATACTGAGTGTTGGTTTCGGTCACTATGCAACGACAGGGTATTTTGAATTTATAAGTCAAGAGGATGGTTATGCTGTAACTATCAATTTTTTGGGATGATATTGAAAAATAATTTTGTAAAGAGTCAAATGCTCGTCAAACTCCTGCATCCATAGTCCCACATCACTACACAACCCATTCAATGCTGTTGCTACCAATGAATTGATGTTTTTACTTTTCTTGCTTCCAGAGGTGGAAAGTAATGAATTACAAATATTCATGGTATAATAATTGAGTAAATGCATTCCTTGTAATGGTACTTTTCAATAAAATCATAGTGTACTTTTATTTTGAGCTGATTTATGATAAGTTCTTATACTTCACTATTTTTGTTTTAATACTGTTACAGAGTTAAAAAAAAAAGGTGTAAATGAAGAATTTGTTTGAATAAGTCTTAAGTTTTAGCAATACTAGGTGCTTTTGGAGATTTACATTGCCAAAATAAAATGTTTGTTCAAACAGTATAGTTTTTTTGTTTATTTTTCAACAAAGAAAGCATTGCAGTGCGCCTCGCAATTTTGCACCCTGCAAGAGGCGTTCTGTCTGATCAGGGTGATCTGCTGCAGCAGACATCCATGTCCATGCCTGGTGTGGCTCCAGGCACGTAGCCAGGTAGGTGGTTTTCGTGTTTGAACCCCCCCCAAAACCCCACGGCCCGTCTGAAATGGCACCAATAATTATTTAGTTATCGTTTTGATTATTTGTCACCGCCCCTGTAGCCTACTCATACACTGCATCTATTGTGACTGACAGGCGTTAAACCTGTCAGTTAATTTGTTTCCAAACATGATGTATCTTATTGGTCTGTTTCGTAAAACAAATAAAATCACAGGCTTTTGATTGGCTCAGGGGTCTGACGAGTCAGCTAAGCAACCTGCCACTGGTTATGCTAGCTAAATGGTCGATCTATAGTTTGCTTTTCAAAAGCAATGGAGCCGCCGAAAGCTACCTGTAAATCAGGCAAGAGCAGTAAAGTTAATATTCGTAAAATCAGTGATTTTTTTGTTTCAACGTGTCCCGACTCAAAAAAGAAAAAAAAGAACATTACAGATGATCTGGTCACTAACGTTTTCCGGAGCAAGTGTTAGCAGACCCGCCGTCCTCTACCTCGGAAACGTTTTCACACGACTTTGTGGATTATATTGGTGGGAAAATATCAGACGAACAGAGAAGAGAAATATACTCACTGGACTGGACGGCCAATATCGGACAAACATTCCCTACAAAACTAGGAGGTAAACTACGTTTCCAACGTCATTGGATTGACCAGTTTAGCTGGCTAGTATACTCAACAAGGTCCGACGGTTGTTTTTGTAAGCACTGTGTTGCGTTTGCAGTCGAGCATGTGGGCAAGGGAGGGCACAGAAAAGCTGGCAAGCTAATTAATGTCCACTTCTCAGACTGGAAACATGCTTTAGCGACGTTCAAAGACCACGCACAAAAGGCATATCACAAGGATGCAAGTTTGAAAGCGGACAATTTCCAAATGGTTCTCAACAATAAAATGGATGCAATTTCACTGAGGCTAGATTCAGAGAGAAAAAAGCGAGTCCAAGAAAACAGAGAAAAACTCAAAAGCATCATTGCAACGTTAATTTTTTGCGGTCGCCAAGAACTCGCCCTGAGAGGTGATATTGATTCAGGACCAGTGACATTGAATGAGCCAACTCACAATGACGGAAATTTCAAGGCTTTACTCAGGTTTAGGGCTACATCTGGCGACACAGTACTGTTACAACACTTGAGTAAATGTGCAGCAAACGCTAGCTACTGCAGTCCTGATGTACAAAATGAAATAATCAGCATAATTGGAGATGTGATAACAAACAAACTGGTGCAGAAAGTAAACTCCGCGCAGTGTTTCGCTGTGTTGGCAGATGAAATGATTGCTGTTTCAGGGCGGGAGCAGCTTTCTGTCTGTGTCAGATACGTGAACCAGCATGACAGCCAATATAGCATCAGAGAGGATTTTTTGTCCTTTGTTGATATCGAGAAGTTAACCGGGGAGGCAATCGCCAATTCAATTGAAAGTCAGTTGACAAATGCAGGCGTTGATTTACAGTTGTTACGTGGCCAGGGATACGACGGCGCATCTGTCATGAGTGGCCGTTTAAATGGTGCCCAAGCTAAAATCAAAGAGAAGCACAAGCAAGCAGTTTATGCGCACTGTGCCAGCCACAGTTTGAATTTGGTCCTAAACAAGTGCTGCACTGTACAAATGGTGCGAAATTGCTTTGGAATTGTCTCGGAAATCTGCACTTTTTTCCATGATTCGGCTTTGCGGTCTGCCAGTCTGCGACACGAGATGGAGCGTCTTTTACCCGACTGCAAGAAAACGCGACTGACGAAGTTGTGTGAAACGAGATGGGTCGAACGCCACGACGCAATATTTACATTCAACGAGCTTTTAGACCCTGTGCGATCCAGCCTGCAGAAAATCAGTGAAACCTTCACAGGAGACATCTGTCAAAGCCACTCAGCTTTTTAATTCAATTGACAATGCAGAATTCATGCTGTCCATGAATGTGAGTGAGAAGATGCTTGCAAAAACCTACCACCTGTCCACCTTCCTTCAGAAGGAAAATTGTGACTTGGTGAGTTGCGTTTCAGCTGCTGATGCTGTTATTAAGCAGGTAGATGAGATGAGGGCTAACTCTGAGATGGAGTTCAGGCAGATTTTCCAAAAGACCTCTTCCCAAGCAGCCAAGTATGGGGTTGAATTTCGACCACGAAGAGGCGCGGACTGCAATGAGGATCCATTGAAGGCCTGTGAAAATCACTACCGGCAAAAGCTTTTCATAATCATGCTTGACTTTTATTCATCACAGATGAAGGAACGCTTCAGCAAACACAGAAATGTGATCTCCAACCTCTGCTCCTTACTGCCATCTAAGGTCAGCATGCTGAACGACAGCTCAGCTCAAGCGCTCTCCAACCTGTATCCTGATGAAGTGTCACCGCATCTGGAAGTTGTAAAGTCAGAAATTGACACCTGGCGGGATAAATGGAAAGCTGCAACTTATGTTCCACAAAATGCCATTGAGGCATTAAATGCCTGTAACAGTGAGTTGTTTCCAAGCATCTTCAAGCTTCTCCGCGTTTTGACCACGCTTCCTGTCACCAGTGCCCATGTCGAGAGAAGTTTTTCCCGTCTGGGAAGGATCAAGGACAAAATGCGCAGTACAATGACGGAAAGACGGCTTAATGGACTGACATTGCTCTCGGAGCACAGAGACATTGTGGTGACGCCGGAAGAGGTACTGGACATCTTTTGCAGACAAAAAAGACGATTGGACCTGCTTTTATAAGGTAAGACCCACATTTATTTATTAATGCATTGATGATTATCTATGGGCCATTAATACGTTGACATTTACCATACGGTTGGGTATTAGGCTATAGTATACAGTGTGGGAATTTTATTTACCGGTAGCTTTCGGCAGTGTTGCCCGACCCCCCCCAAAATATGTTTCTGGCTACGGGCCTGTGTGGCTCAGTAATGCTGCCATGACAATTTCGGAAATAATGCTGCGTGGCCCTGTATAGCTTATGGTGTGAGAGTGGCAATGGTCATGAACCAGTTAATGCAGTAAGAAGAATAACGTTATTAATGCAGATGTATAATAAACTGGAATTTTATTTCATAGCTGGATTCTATCTGCATCATTTTACAATCTGTTATTAAGTTAGGTGACTATACAGTGCTTCTTTGTAGGCTTTAAAAATGTATGAAATTCCTCTAGATTCGTATCTCAGTAGCACGTCACAACAATTATATCCTCTAGCTTAGTAGTAGGCACAGATGTACTGGTACTGTACTGTTCTTGTTCCTCTTCTTATTGCTGCAGCAGCAGCAGCAGCGGCAGCAGTAGTAGTAGTAGAGTTGCACAAAAGAGTTCATTACTTCAGAAGCTTCTGCTCTGTTAGAGCTAGTTATCTGTGTACATATTTGTTATTGAATGCAATTGCACATTTGGTTTCTGTTTCTCTGGTATTTATAGAAGTATTATTTAGAAGACAATTGATGTGTTTTCTTTTTATTCCATGTTTTTGTTTTATAACAGTTTTTCATATAGGTTTGTATCCATTTTGATCAATCATGGTAGAAATTCAAGACAATTTTATTTAGCCCAACATCACAAATTACAAATTTGCCTCAGGGGTTTTACAACAATATAACATCCTGTCCTTAGACCCTCACATTGGATAAGGAACAACTCAAAAAAAACTTTAACAGGAAGAAACAAATAGGAAGCTGTTGAGAACCTGAGCCACATGACCACTGCCACCATATAGATCTGGCAGGAGTACAGACTACACATGCACAAATGGAGACTCACATCACACCATTCATATACACAGGAGAAGAGACAAGAAAAGACCTTAGTCACACATTGGAGAGAGAGAGAGAGAGAGAGAGAGAGAGAGAGAGAGAGAGAGAGAGAGAGAGAGAGAAGAAACAACATTGAAACAGGATAACAAAATTATATGGATTTATAAGATATATAAAAAAGTGTGATGAGGAAGATGCCAAGAAGCGTCCAGGTGGTGGTGATCATCATCACCACAGAGCCACTGGAGGAGGACAGATTACATGTGTACATGAGGGAAACACACCACACCATTCACATACATGGGAGAAGAGACAGGAAAATACATCATTCATGCAGTACAGGTGGTGAAGTACTCACGTTAAAGGCAACTAATTGTCGGTTAAATGAAAAAGATGAGTTTTAAGTTTGGATTTAAAGGACTCGACAGACTCTGATTGTCTGACGGCAGCAGTGAGGTTATTCCACAAGAAAGGGGCCCGACATGGATAGGCCTTGCTATGAGCTGACTTTTTTTTTTTAAACTTTGGGTAGACACAGGAGCTCTACGTTTTGGGAGTGGAGAGCTTGAGATGACATAGAATTCTAGCTGCAGCATTTTGAACCATCTGACGACTTTTAGTACTTGCATGTGGCAGACCTGACAATAGAACATTACAGTAATCAAGTCTGGATGAAACAAATTCATGTATTATAGTCTCTGTGTCAGTCATAGGCAGGAAAGCCCACATTTTAGCTATGCTATGCAAGTGAGAAAAGGCAGTCTTGGGGATTTCTTTAATGTGCTTAACAAAGGAAAGGCTGGGATCAAACATTAACACCAAGATTTTTGGCTGCCACACTGTGAAATCACAGTATTGTCGAGTGTTTCTGTTACTTGATCACATCGGTGCCTGTCTAGCAGGGCCAATGACCAGCATCTCCGTTTCATCCGATTTAAAATCAAGCAATTTAGTGACATCCATTTTTTTCATAACAGCCAAGAAGGCCTCTAAATTAGTCATTTGAGTAAGAGCATCAGCCCTTACAGTCATACAGTAGAGTATCATCTGCATAGCAGTGGAAATTTATTCCATGACTACATATCAATTGGCCAAGAAGCAAAATATAAAGAGATAAAACTAGAGGACCAAGAACAGAGCCCTGAGGTACACCATATTTATCCATCCATCCATGAACTGCTTATTCTGCTCTCAGGGTTGCGGGGATGCTGGAGCCTATCCCAGCAGTCATTGGGCGGCAGGCAGGGAGACATCCTGGATAGGCCGCCAGTCCATGACAGACACCATATTTAACGTCAGAAAATGGTGATGTAATATTATAGCTGACACTCTGTGTCCTTCCAGATAAGTAGGACTTGAGCCAAGAGAGAGCTAGGCCAGTGATAACAAAATTACAATTTATTCTGTCTAATAGTATATTGGGTCAGGGAGGCTAAATCAAATATGCGGATCATAATTCAGATTTCCATACCGGATTGGTCGAGGCCTATGTTACCAATGACTGTCACCAGTACTGTTGGCCAGTAAGGTGTCAGTGGAAGCTCTGCTACTGTTGGGTGAAGGAGAAGGAGAGGGGGAAGGCATGTCCAGAAGCAGTGGGAGAGGAGGATGGGTAGAAGTGTGGAAGTGAGAGTAGGAACTTTGAATGCTGGCACTATAACTGGTAAAGGGAGAGATCTGGCTGGTTTGATGGTGTAAATGATTGTAGATATACTGTGTGCAAGATTCCAGGTGGATGTGGCATAAAGCCAGGAGCAACAGAAGTGGGTTCAAATTCTTGTACCATAGTGCGGATAGGAGAAATGGGGTAGGAGTAATTCTGAAAGAAGCATATGTCAAGAGTGTGTTGGAGGTGCAGAGAGTGTTGGGCAGAGTGATAAGTATGAAGCTGGAAATCAAAGGTGGGATGATGAATGCTGTCAGTACATGTACCCCACAAGTTGGGTGTGAGAATAAGGGTAAAGTGCAGAGCTGCAGTAACTACAGCAGTATAAAGTTGATCAATCACAACATGAAGATATGGGAAAAAGTAGTGGAAGCTAGGTTAAGAGGAGAGGTGATGATTAACAAGCAGCAGTATGGTTTCATGCCATGAAAGAGCCCTACAGATGTGATGTTTGCTTTGAGAATGTTGATGGAGAAGTATAGAGAAGGTCAGAAGGAGTTAAATTGTATTGTTGTGGATTTAGAGAAAGCATATGACAGATTGCCAAGAGAGGATGTGTGGTATTGTATGAGGAAGTCGGGAGTGGCAGAGAAGTATGTAAGAGTGGTGCAGGATATGTATGTATGTATGAGGGCAGTGTGACAGTCGTGAGGTGTGCGGTAGGAATGATGGACAACGGTGATGGACATATTGACAGGCAAGATCAGGCAGGAGTCTCTGTGGACTGTGATGTTCTTTGATGACATTGTGATCTGTAGCAAGAGGAGGGTGCAGGTTGAGGAGAGCCTGGGAAGGTGGAGGTATGCACTGGAGAGAAAAGGAATGATAGTCAGTAGGAGCAAGACAGAATACATGTGCATGAACCAGAGGGAGGGCAGCAGAATGGTGAGGATGCGAGGAGTAGAGGTGATGAAGGTGAAAGAGTTTAAATACTTGGGTCAACTGTTCAAAGTAACAGGAAGTGTGGAAGAGAGGTGAAGAAGAGAGAGCAGGCAAGGTGGGGAGGGTGGAGAAGAGTGTCAGGAGTGACTTGCGACAGAAGGGTACCAACAAGAGTTAAAGGGAATGTTTAGGAGATGGTACTTAGACCAGCTATGTTATATGGTTTGGAGATGGTTACACTGACAAAAAGACAGCAGACAGAATTGGAGATGGCAGAGTTGAAGATGCTAAGATTTTCAATGGGAGTGACGTAGAAGGACAGGAATAGAAGCGATTATATTAGAGGGACAGCTCAGGTTGTGTGGTTTGGAGACAAAGCAAGAGAGGCAAGATTGAGGTGGTTTGGACATGTGTGGAGGAGAAATGCTGGGTATATTGGGAGAAGAATGCTGAACATGGAGCTGCCAGGGAAGAGGAAAAGAGGAAGGCCAAAGAGGAGGTTTATGGATGTGGTGAGAGAGGACATGCAGGTGGCTGGTGTGACAGAGAAAGATGCAGATGACAGGAAGAGATGGAAACGGATGACCCGCTGTGGTGACCCCTAACAGGAGCAGCTGAAAGTAGTAGTAGTAGTAGGTAAATGGACTGCATTTTATATAGTAATTTTCTCATTTACTGACCACTGAAAGCACTTTTTTACAATGTATGCCTCACATTCACCCATTCACACATGCATTCACACACTGATGAAGCCATTGAAACTCACCCACAGGTGGATCAGTGTAAAGTTTTGTCGTAATGACATACTTGTGGCATCTCCAGCTGGCATACAATAGACTGAATGTCTATGTCAATGTATGTGCATTTAATCTGCATGAGCTGGAACAGAGCTTCATCTGTCAGCCTGTTTCTCTCTGTTGACTTGATTTGCTTCATTGTTGAGAATCTGCTCTTGCAGATGTAAGTGCTCCCAAAATGCTGGCCATTGAGAGTGCAAAATCCCTGAGGAGTGGAAAGCGGGACTCGGATAGTAGTCTCCAAAATGAAATTCCTCTCTCATTGCACTTTGCTTGAATGGAGGGGTCTGACTGTAGCTTGCAAAATTCAAGCTGAGACGCGGGGTTGCTTACTGACAGCAGCAGCGAGAGGGTCAGTGAATAACGCAATTCGTGGCTGCATGGCGTGGATCTCTTGAAAGTGTTCCTTGAACTGCTGCTGCAGTGTTTCTATGTCTGTGCTGTACTTGAGAAATATTTTCCCACATTTGGGTCATCTTTGCGCATCTCCTCACAGGTGGGAAAGTGTGCCAAATTTGGGTGGTTGGATGAAAAGTCTTCTTCTAACAGAGCTAATTTACACTTAAATGCATTCATGTGTGCATAGAAATCTGACACAGTTTGGCCTCTCCCCTGCAACTGCATATTAAGGTGATTAAGATTTGAAGTAATATCTGCAAAGAAGGCCATGTTGCAGAGAAAATCTGTATCCCTGAGTTTGCTGCAGTAAGCACTTGTATCACATCAAATGCTGTCCTCAAAGAACACTGGGATTTCAGTGTGCAGTGCAAAAAACCTCTCCAAGCACTTCCCACGGCTTATCCATCTGATCTCAGTGTGCATCTGTAAATCCCCATAAGTGACACTCACTTCATCAAAAAAGGCTACAAACTTCCTATGATTGAGAGACCTGTTCCCCTTCGAATGAGATTGGTGCCTTGGTAACTAACTAACATGACATGGCTGAAGTTCATTGTCTTGGCACATAAGGCCTCCTCATCTCATCTCATCTCATCTCATCTCATCTCATCTCATCTCATCTCATCTCATCTCATCATCAGCCACTTCTCTGGGGTCAGGTTGCGGTGGCAGCAAGCTAATTAGGGCACTCCAGATGTCCCTCTCCCCAGCAATGCAGCAGCAGAGGGCCTCCTGTAAGATCAAAATGAAATTAGATTTAGCCTATGATAAAAATTCTCACAAAAAAAACCCACATTCACAATCATGTATTAATAGTTAGCTAGCAATAACGTTACCCAACTGATGCATGATGCAGTTTAATATTGGACATTGCTGCTCTGTTGGAGGATCCCAGCGAATCCACTGTGTCTTCCTCGCATTGATGGTGCACCATCAGTATCAACAACTTAACGTGTATCAAAGCCCCTATGCTCACTTACAACACTTTTAACGGCGTTGAAAACATCCTTGGCCTTGGTAGTGTCATGCAAAGACACCAATTTCCCCTTCAAATTAACTGCCAATGGCTCTTGTGTAAATAAGAAACTGGCTAACATCCATCACATCTGTACTGTCACCCAGTGCTAAGGAGATGCACTTGCAGCCATGCATGACTTGTTTTGGCTTTCTGTCAACATAATTTTGAATGTCAAAAATTCTTCAAGTCACTGTGTGACAGGACAGAGATACCATTTCAAAGTTTTTAGCCATAGTATCATCTCCAAAAGCTTTAGCCATCTCTACTGCACATAGCTTTACTGTTCTGCCATCTGAGCTTCTTTGCTTTAGCAAGCTCAAGAGAAACAGTGGAGGATGCCTTGAGAAAGGACTCCTGTGTAGACGTGGCTATGGTAAAAAAGGATCTGCTGGCAGTGTATTTTTCCTTTGAGGTCAGCGATGATAGCGGCTCTGGCACCTCTGGTGTACATGCCATATTTTTTTGTGTGCATGGTATTGTAGTGCCTTTGAATTCTGTAGAAATATGTTTTGTTTCCCATCTTGCCTGGAAGAAAAGCTTCTCTAGGTCAAGTTTTCTTTTTCTGCTGCTCATGTCTCTCCTCATTCATTGCGTGTCGTTGCGGAAGAGGTCTGCCGAGTCTAAGATGAGACCATGTGTAAGCAGTTGCTTTACTACAGGCCTCTTGTTTGTCGAGGGAGCCCCCTCTATCAGTGGACAGTATAATTACAATTGGGATCCAGTTGAAAGGTGATCACATGGCCTGCTTGCTTCCAACGCCTGTTAAACCAACAATTTATTGATATATGGAAATTGACCCGCGGGCCGTACTGAGTGAGAATGGGGGCTGAATGCGGCCCGTGGGCCACCAGTTACCCATGTCCTGGTCAGACACTAAGGAAGGGGAAAAGCACTTGTACCGATTGGCTAAACAGAGGGATTGAGCTGGGGAGGATGTGCAGCAGGTAAGGACAATCAAGGATAGAGATGGACATGTACCGATAAGTGAGGACAGTTTGTTGAGAAGGTGGAAGGAGTAGTCTGAGAGGCTGATGAATGAAGAAATGAGAAAGAGAAGGTTGGATGATAGCGAAAAAGGAAGTGCGGTGGTTTAACAAGGAGGGAGTGAGGGCAGCTATGAAGAGAATTAAGAATTGAAAGGCAGTTGGTCCAGATGACATACCTGTGGAGGCATGGAGGTTTGTTGGAGAGATGGCAGTGAAGTTTTTAACTAGATTGTTTAACACAATCTTGGAAAGTGAGAGAATGCCTGAGGATTGCAGAAGAAGCATACTGGTGCCAATTTTCGAGAATAAGGGTAAAGTGCAGAGCTGCAGTAACTACAGCAGTATAAAGTTGATCAATCACAACATGAAGATATGGGAAAAAGTAGTGGAAGCTAGGTTAAGAGGAGAGGTGATGATTAACAAGCAGCAGTATGGTTTCATGCCACGAAAGAGCCCTACAGATGTGATGTTTGCTTTGAGAATGTTGATGGAGAAGTATAGAGAAGGTCAGAAGGAGTTAAATTGTATTGTTGTGGATTTAGAGAAAGCATATGACAGATTGCCAAGAGAGGATGTGTGGTATTGTATGAGGAAGTCGGGAGTGGCAGAGAAGTATGTAAGAGTGGTGCAGGATATGTATGTATGTATGAGGGCAGTGTGACAGTCGTGAGGTGTGCGGTAGGAATGACGGACAACGGTGATGGACATGTTGACAGGCAAGATCAGGCAGGAGTCTCTGTGGACTGTGATGTTCTTTGATGACATTGTGATCTGTAGCAAGAGGATGGTGCAGGTTGAGGAGAGCCTGGAGAGGTGGAGGTATGCACTGGAGAGAAAAGGAATGATAGTCAATAGGAGCAAGGTGGAATACATGTGCGTGAACCAGAGGGAGGGCAGCGGAATGGTGAGGATGCGAGGAGTAGAGGTGATGAAGGTGAATGAGTTTAAATACTTCGGTCAACTGTTCAAAGTAACAGGAAGTGTGGAAGAGAGGTGAAGAAGAGAGTGCAGGCAGGGTGGAGTGGGTGAAGAAGAGTGTCAGGAGTGACTTGTGACAGAAGGGTACCAGGAAGAGTTAAAGGGAATGTTTAGGAGATGGTAGTGAGACAAGCTATGTTATATGGTTTGGAGATGGTTGCACTGACAAAAAGACAGCAGACAGAATTGGAGATGGCAGAGTTCAAGATACTGAGATTTTCAATGGGAGTGACGAAGAAGGACAGGATTAGGAATGAGTGTATTAGAGGGACAGCTTAGGTGGGACTGTTTAGAGACAAAGCAAGAGAGGCAAGATTGAGGTGGTTTGGACATTTTTAGAGGAGAGATGCTGGGTATATTGGGAGATGGATGCTTACTATGGAGCTGCCAGAGAAGAGGAAAAGAGGAAGACCAAAGAGGAGGTTTATGGATGTGGAGAGGGAAGACATGCAGGTGGCTGGCATTACAGAGGAAGATGCAGAGGACAAGAAGAAATGGAAATGGATTATCTGCTGTGGCGACCCCTAACAGGAACAGCCAAAGTAGTTGTAGTAGGCAAGGCACGGCAACTTTATTTATATAGCACATTTTATACACAAGGCAGACTCAATATGCTTCACATAAAAATAAAAATAAAAAAAGTTAAAAACACTATACAATTAAAAAAAAGGATTTAACAACTAATTCATAAAGATTTTAAAATTAAAGAATACAAGAATAAAATCACAATGTAATGCAAGGTTTACAACTTTGCAAAAGTCAAAGTGCAAGGTTTGCAGTTTAGCAGAAACCAATGGTAGACATAAACGGTTTTAATATGGATTTAAAAGTAGCCAGTGTTGGAGCAAGTCTCAAAACTTCTGGAAGTTTATTCCAGCTATTTGTTGTATAGTAGCTAAAAATACATCCAAAGACATGCATGTTAGGGCTAACACTCATCTGTGCCCCTGACCAAGGCAAGGCAGGGCAAGGCAAATTGATCAGTATGGCACATATCTGCAACAAGGCAATTCAAAATGCTTCACACAAAACACAAAAGGCATCAAGAGAAGCAAGATAAGGGAACACATTAAAAAACTCAAAAGCCAATAAAAAGAGAGTAAAAGTTACAGTAGTAGTAGTAGTAGTATACGGTGATCTGTGGTGTCAAAGACTGCACTGAGGTGAAGTAGCAGAAGCATAGAAGTGGAATCAGAGTACATAGCTAATAGAAGATCATTCACCACTCTGGTCAGAGCAGTTTCAGTGGAGTGACACACCCTGAAAGCCTATTGAAGAGGTTCATATTGATAGTTTTCTTCTATATGGGTCAAACGTTGTTGATACACAACTCTCTCTAGTACTTAAGAAAAGAATGGAAGATTAGCGACTGGTTGATAATTATTGAGAGACCCTGGATCAATGTGCAGTTTCTTAAGTAGAGGTTTGACCACTGCTTTCTTAAAACTGATGGGAACAATGCAGGTATTAATTTAACAATATCTAGCATTGTAGGTCCCAGGAATGGCCAGAACTTCAATTATGTTTTATTTAGATCAGGAATATATGGTCTTGATTAAGTTGTAGCTTGTTAATTGTGTTTTCATTCTCTGTATGAATGTAAATGTAAAATATAAAGTTTTGCTAATCATATCAGGTTTGAATAATAATAATACTACTAATAATAATAATAAGCATACATACTTGTTGGATTAATGTATTTATACTAATATTTGTTCTGTGTGTGTTTTTTTTTTTTTCATTGGGGGGGGCAGCACCACACCACACCACAAAGCAATTACTTTTAGGGCACCCAAATGGTTAGCAGCAGTTCTGGTGTTAATATTTCTGAAATTTCAAGCTGTGTTTAGGCTGATCATTTGTTCTCCATTTTTCATATTTAAATTCACTTGAATTGCTCCTGTTTCTTACATTTGCAGAGTTAATACTAGTATGGTGTTTGTTAAATTATATCTATGATATGGTGATAGAAGACGTATTTCATGTCCTGGTTATTTGACATTTCCTTGATATTTATCCATGATGCACATAAACAGAACATATGATAAATAATAATTGTACCCCTACTTGTCCTCAATAATTTCCCTTGATAATTGAGAGGTGCCTGTCATTATTACATTAATACAATACAATACAATATAATGAAATACAAATAACTTTGTTAATCCTGCTAGGGGCAATTTGTTTGGGTAATACAAACTGACGCATTATGGTGGCTATATTTGGATAATTGAGCTCAGCGTTACAAAGTTCACCGTCCTATCCTGTCTTTCAGCTTAAGTGGGCTATTGTCCTGGACAACTTGCATTTACACCTCCTCATGAAGTAAATGTGCTTTGACCGCTGACTAACCTGGCCAAGGCATTGCTCAATTACATCATGACACAAACAAAGAAAGAGAAAAGT
Source organism: Lampris incognitus (assembly GCF_029633865.1). NCBI lineage: Eukaryota > Metazoa > Chordata > Actinopteri > Lampriformes > Lampridae > Lampris > Lampris incognitus. Next base: position 88,896,640 of record NC_079213.1, on the reverse strand, counting down.
TTGGCCCAATTGTTTTCCCCAGTTTTCTTGAAATGGCTTCTTCGAAAAGTTTCTTCTCCTCTTATTTTCTTACTCTCTGGAGGTAATAGACCTGTCGCTGCTGTAATAATGATGAATCTCCTCGGTTGGCCCAGCAGAGGATGGGAGACAGACCCAAAATATGGATGCACAGGGCCAGGACAGTGGAAGAGGGTTTAAACTCAGATGAGGGAACGCAGAGATTATGACTGTGGCGCAGTGTAATAAATCAAAAAGAAACCATGCCCCCAAGACAAAGAGTGTGACGTGTTAGCATGAGATACAACCCCTGTGTCAGAAACTCCTGGTCAGCAACTTGAATCTGGTGTGAGTGAAGGGATCGTTTTCAAAACCCTATATACCCAACGTAGTACTAAAAATTATAACTTAAAGTACATCAATCATGTACATCTATAAAAACATTTAATTTTCTCAACTGTGGATTAAAGTTACCTCAACTGTCCTTTCATAGAACTGCATTTTTTTTTAAAATTTGCTAGTGATCATTTTGTTAGAACAGGTGCAATTTATTTCCAGTGGCAGATGTCTCAATTTTAGAGAGAGAGAGACAAAAATCATCATCGTCTCTTCTGGAAAGTATATGGAAAATGGAGAAAATAGATGGAGGTATGACTGTGATATTGTTACCTCTGTTTGGTTTATTTTGATTGCGATCTATCTCAATAAGACCAAAAGCTATAACGTTTGATCGCTTGAAAATTTCCATTTCATTTCCAAGACCTTTTCAGCATGGCTCCACTGAATACACTTCTAGAAGACGCTCCTTTATTTCAATTACTGTGTGAAGTCTGGGAAACTCATCATTGCAGACAGCAGTGTTCGGGTGATACCAGCCCCGCTCCCTCCCATGCCTGTCCCAACAGCACAACAGTTAATTACAGTGCTGCCATTTTAATAGCGTCTGGGTAATGTATTTGATGGTGCAATTATTCCTAGGTGACAACATCACAATTCATTTAGGCTTTTTTATTAGAGCTAAGGAATTCTATATCCTTGGGGAAGCGTTGGTGAAAAAAAAAAACCCTCCAGTTGACTCCAATAATTTGATGTCAGATCTATGAGTCACACAGCTGTGTCCCATCCCCATCCTTCTGTCCAATACAGGGACTCGACTGTAAATACACATCACCCCCTCTGGAGCTCAAGTGTCACTGGAGCCTATAGTTTATGTCTTGGGGAAACAAGATCATTGATCATTGATCACTGAGAGGCACACCGCGTCTGTGATTTCATCAGTAAAGCGATTAGAGAAGGAAGACCAACACCAAATGTGAAAAACAAAGTTAAATGGTGTAGCTCGTTTGTTGTGCGTGCATGGATATTTTTTAGAAGGACTGTTGGCACATTGTTTGCTAACAAATACATAAGAACAAGAATAATATCAAGAATAAGCATAATGACTGATGCATTTCAGGTGCAGAGTTGTTTCCAAAGCTGAGACTCATGCGCTAACCATTTCAAATGAGTTCCCTGTCAAGTGAAGGCAAAACCTTTCAGCACATAGAATGACCTTGTAGTCTGTATCGTGTTATTTTCCCATGTTTTTCATGTGTACTTCTCTGACCTTGGTCACTATTTACCTTTCAGTTTTCTTTCCAATCTTCATCGCCTCTGACGCTCAGGTGTCTCGGTGTCTCCCATACCGTCAGTCTTCACAGGGGTAGACAAACTATTCATGCCACAATCATCTCTGACTGTGCTTTCTCTCTCTCTCTCTCTCTCTCTCTCTCTCTCTCTCTCTCTTCTCTCTCTCTCTCTCTCTCTCTCTCTCTCTCTCTCTTCTCTGCCCCCCCCTCTTCACGCCCACTCTCCTTTTCTGTCTGTCTCTCTCTCTGTCTCTCTCTCTGTCTCTCTCTCTGTCTCTCTCACTCTCTCTTCTCTCTCTCTCTCTCTCTCTCTCTCTCTCTCTCTCTCTCTTCTCTCTCTCCTCTCTCTCTCTCTCTCTTGGCCCCCCCCCTTCACGCCCACTCTCCTTTTCTGTCTGTCTCTCTCTCTGTCTCTGTCTCTGTCTCTGTCTCTCTCTCTCTCTCTCTCTCTCTCTCTCTCTCTCTCTCTCTCTCTCTCTCTCTCTCTCTCTCTCTCTCTCTCTCTCTCTCTCTCTCTCTCTCTCTCTCTCTCTCTCTCTCTCTCTTTCTCTCTCTCTTTGTCTCTGTCTCTCTCTCCCCCCTCCTTCACACCCACTCTCCTTTTCTCTCTCTCTCTCTGTCTCTCTCTCTGTCTCTCTCTCTCTCTCTCTCTCACTCTCTCTCTCTCTCTCTCTCTCTCTCTCTCCTCGCTGTCTCTCTCTCCCCCTCCTTCACACCCAGTCTCCTTTCACTCTGGACCTCCTTATCGCCCCTCCATCCTGCTATGTGTTCGTTCACCTCCTTTTTATTAATGTCTTTTATCCTCTATACCCTTTTCTCTGCTCCATCTCTCAATTCTTTCACAGTGCTGTACAGCTCTCTATTTCTTCCTCTTCTACTTTCCTTTTTTTTCTTTTTTTTCTGAACAGGCAATCAACCAGGCAGCCATATACCGGACCACTTCTCGCTGCTGGCTGACACTATGGCTTCTGGCTCTGTTTAACCCCACTGTAGTTAGCTGACCCAGAACAGAGACAGTCGACCTATGTGGCTGTAAGCTAGTAGCTTCCGTCTGCACGGGGAATCTGCTGCTTTGCTTTTTGGCCTCTCCCAGCTCCGCTATCTCTCCTGTCCTGCTGCCGCCGCTGTTGTTACTCTTGTTGCACTTCACAATGTGGATGCTGGACTTCAGTTAAACTCCCGGAACTGGCACTCAGTTGGTCATTCTGGGCTAAAGCCGAATAGCCTGGGGGCTTGACCTTTTTGGCAGGCAGCGAACTGTCAAGTGTGGATGCATTCGAGTGGCCATGTGGAAGTGTATAACGTATAAACACCCCCCGCTTCCAAACTGGTGGTGAGCATAACATCGCCTGGCAGATGCCCAGGGCCCTGTGGTCATTAGAGGTCTTCAGCATTGACCTTTACAGCCAAATCATCCCAATGAATTCATTTTGTCTCGACAAAGAATCCTAATGAACTTGGCATGCTTTGGTCCCAGGAAGGACGGGGAACAGCCTGATTCTGTACCCACCTCTCTTAGATGATTGAGTCATTCAGGGTCGAACACTTTGGGAGCGTGAGTGTTTCATTAACCTCAGCCAGCGCAAACTCTGTCATTCTATCGGCCGTCTCAGGTCAGCGATTATGAAAAGTGGTGCCACTTAGGCTACCGCAATGGAAACCACCAGAACAAAGGTGACCGAGTAAATGTTTGCATACAACAGCGTTTCACAGATGCAGATTACAAACCCCTTGACAGTTCCAGCGGTCGGCAGGATTTCACAAACGAGAAAAAAAAAGCTGCCATGCTTGATTTGAAGAGATATGAGCTGCGGCCCCAGAAATCCAAGCGGTGGTTGAATTTGAACTTGACATTGGATCAAAGGGGGGCTGGCTGTTACTTTGTTGACTCCATGCCAGAGGCAGCGGCAGGTATGTCGGGAATGCCTCAGCCCTGTAGAGAAGCTACGGTGAACAGCAGAGCATGACGTAGTCTTGAGATAGGCTCTCCTTGTTCTCTGTGGGTAATTGGGCTCCAGGGCTGGAGACAGTGGTAGAAAGGAGAGGTCTGAGAGCAGAAATCAAAGTTTAAGTTGTTGAAAGATTTAACAAACCCTCAAAAATAAGGAGAGTGGGCGAAAGACTGGCTTTTGTCTTGGTGCTGACATTAATCTCTGCGCTATACTTAACAGTTGAAGTGATTGTGTGTGTGTGTGTGTGTGTGTGTGTGTGTGTGTGTGTGTGTGTGTATATGGATTTTTGAGCATGAGAGAGAATGCAATTCAGGTGCAAAAAGAAGATCATTTGGTTGTATTTGTTAGTTTTATTATCTGCATTCATCACAGTTGAAGTGATTTTGTGTGTGTGTGTGTGTGTGTTAGACAATGAGAGCGTACTTTATGTGCATATGTGCTAGATTGGAGACATTTTTCAGTTTTTACAGTTAATGCAGTCACCCTACCAGGGACAAGGCAAAATCTGAGGCTTAGGTACTACTTTCAGTGTGTGGCATCAATATTTCACTCACCTCCACTCTCAAGGGCAAATATGTCGAGACCGGATTGGTAAGCAAAAAAATATAAATTGGAACCCCCCCCCCTCCTCTCACACACACACACACACACACACACACACACACACACACACACACACACACACACACACACACACACACACACACAGAGGAAGGTAATGATCAATCACAGGACCCAAGGCCTTAGCTCAGTAACCTCGTGGAACCGGACAGGATGCCTACTGCATTAGGCATGCAGCCGCATACGCGTGCACTCCAGTCATCCTCTCTCTCAGTTCACTCACCTGTCTTGCAACAGCACCTGGTCCTACAGTCTGGTCACTTATCTCATTCTGAGCATGTCTTTGCTCTTCCAAATCCTGACACTACTGTATGTGCTTGTGTGTGTGTGTGTGTGTGTGCAAGAGCGGGTGTGCTAAAGAGATAGCAGCAGGAAAAAAAAGAGCAAGTATGTTTACAGCTCTCCTCTGGGCTCAGTTAAAAACGGATCTCACCTCCAATCAAATCTCCATCTAACAGTACCTGGGTGGCCGCCTGCCCACATAATGTTGCATGGCTCCAGTCCCCATATGGCCCAAGGGGAACCTTCATTGTTTTATTACAAATCAGGCAATCTGGGTCCCTTTTCATAGGCTTGGGTAATAGCCTGTCCTTGGGTGAATTTTTTTTTTAACCAACAGTAAGTCCCAATGAAGCAAACCCCAACATAAAGGTGTCATGGCACCTGAAAATGGAAAGAAGGTTCATTTTGTATTTGTCATTGATAACTACGATTAGAAAAAATGACTCGTGAATTCATGAACAGTACCAGCTTAACGGTAGACACAGCTTCTCAAATTAATGCTCAATTAAAAAATAAATATACCTATAGAGTCATCACAATTTTACATCTTAGGGCAGGAAAACATCTAATCACAATTTCCATTTGGTCACTTTAGCATCTAATTAAAATCTCCATCTGGTTACCTCTGTAGTTTAGATTGACAGCTCTCCAAGCGTGGCCAAGAGACCCCCCCCCCCCCCGAGTGTTGAGAAGATCAAAGGGAGGTGTCCCTTATAGAACTAGGGATAGTTTAATTTCACAAAATTGTTTTTCTGAGGAATTATTACAAACACAATCACACACAAGTTCTGCACGACCATGAAAGCCATAACTATCACTCTCACAACTATTATCTGCTCAGGCACAGTGCAGACAGCTGTAAAATGAACCGATAAATCAAAAAAAAAAACAAAAATAAAAAAAAAACCACACATATAAAGAAAAATAGGTTCAGGCCTAACGTGCTAATGTGTGTTTATCTGGAAGTGGCGTGAAAACGTTTCGAGAACCGGCTGATTGAGAGAACCCTTGGCATTGGCAGCCCCAGCCGATGCACTCCTCCTGGGTCTCTGTCCTGGTGTCCGGACATCTGATCTCAGGCCAGTGGCTGTTCAACAGCAAGATCAGCAAGACAGAGACGAGATGGGGGAGGAGGACGGAGATAAGGGAGCGAGAGCGAACATTGCTTGGGAATGCTGCTCAGGATTCAATATGCTTGCGGAAGGGCATTCTTGGGGATGACAGAGTGTCTGGCCACTCTGGTGGGAAAGCCGGCCCAAATGCACGGGGACAGGATGGCTGCCGAGCCATTGAGGGGAGGGCGCGGTTGATGGATGGTGGTTGTTAGGTGCAGTAATTGTGTTCAGGTAATTGACCCCCGCCCCGTCACCATTTCCCCCTTTTTCTCTCCTCCTGGGGAGCCAAACACTTCATCTCTCTTTCTCTGCTATTAACACAACCTCAACATAAGCTAAGAGAACATAATACCTGAACCCTCGCTGCTTAGTAGGATTTTTCAGCCATTTTCTCTCGACTGTGCTTGTGATCTCTGCTCTTGACATTTCAGTTGCAGTAACTGAAATCTGTATCATGCATGTGTCTCTCTAGTCTAGGCACTTAAAGGGCCCACCCAGTGGGTGGTTTTAGGGAAGTCCCTCCTCTATAAATGTTTAAACAATGCAATGGGTGTTGTGTCTGGAGTGCGTACGTCACACGAGGTGGTGTTCACTGTGCGTCTACGATAAATGTAAGTGAATCCAAGCATCCTTTGGGAAGGAATGTAAACATTTATCCACTGCTTGGCAGCCAAAGGCTACAGAGTCTCAAGATGTTGGTTTTTGGTTGGAAAGTCCGGTCTTCGAATCATTTCTCTAGGTCCAAATAGAGAGGTCAATCACACGTCTAAATGTCTTTAAAAAAATATATATATACGTATATACACACATATATTTATGTTTTATCCAAAACCAACAACGCATATGCTGCCGAACTGAAGCAAAGAATAAAATAAAGTAGTGGTTGTTTTCACACAACCAAGGAGCAAATGATAGGTGAGCTATCAGTTATCAATAACTGCTTATACAGGTAGTCTTTGGGTCATGAACAAGTTCCGTTTCTGAGTCTGTTCTTAAGTCGAGCAGACTCGCATCACATCTATACGGTGGCCGACAAGGGCCAAACGCACTGCAACTGCATAATGCGTCTCAGTTAAGGAAAACAGCTTCAAGTACAGAAACGATTCAAATTCACAAACTCAAACACAAGTCTAAACGAGGTACAAAAAGAGGAACGTGGTGCAAATGAAAAAACGTGCTGCAAAAAACAAAGACAAATGCAGCATCATCAAACGCGCTGCAAATAGAGAAACGATGCAAAGCACAAAACGATACAAACCAAGAAACGATACAAACCAAGAAATGATCTTCAAAAGTAAAACGCTTCATAACGCTCCAAACCTGCAGGGGGCGCTCTCAGCGTAACAGCTCAATGGAAAGACACACGGGATGGAGAGAGACAGAACAGCCGTCTCCGGAACAGCTGACTGTTTCAACATTCAGCGGGAACGGTAATGTGACTTTTATTTGATTATATTTATATACTATGTTTATATCACTGTACAACGCTGCACATTACGTGACGTTTTTTATTGTATTTTACACCAGACGATACAAGGCTGCATATTTGCACATAGATTAGCCTGCTTAATAAGACAAGATGATGATTAGAGATTGATTTAAAGCACCCGTAGTACATTAAAAAGCCCTCTTATCACAGTCTTCCATAACATACAGCGCTGCACATTACGTGTTATGCTTGTTAATGACAGCGGTTAACTTGTAAACAGTTATGAATTATATCCACTGTGTGTGTATATCAAGAGGTAGTGAAGAGTATTAATACTCATCTCAGTAACGTTACTTGTCACGTTTTTCATTTTTAGTTTTCTAGATTATACTGATCTATCATCTTTTTTTCCCGGCTATTATGTTTTGCCCTTACTGTGGACAAGGTCTGGGAACAATTCACATGTTCTGTGGCTCATGTGGCTCTAATGTGCAATTTTTGGCAGAGGCAGACAACAGTAAGTGGACTCATATCCAGTTTGTTGATAACATTGATGTAGTTCACACCACGTCCTTATGTAAAATGCATTATATTTGACTTTTAACAGCTTGTGTTTTGTAATAAAGTTACAGTGCTTGGTGATATAGTTAACCAAATCTTGAGGTGATCAGCTGTGTGTCATTGAGGTGCAGATAGTGAGTTTCACTGCCATAGGGTAGAAAATTAGCATTTATGCAGGTTCTGATGTTAAAGGACCTCCACCGTCCATCAGAGGAAAAGTGTTATAATTCTAATAAAATTAAATCTCTGTCTTTATCTCACTTTATGTTTGGCAGGGTCAGCATCAGATATCCCCACAAAAGAGGATCTAATACAAAGATATTTTAATCACAGCTACAGCAATGCAGAAATTTGGGATTTTTTGGCTTCAAAACACAATGTTCATATGAGCCTTCGCTCCCTGAAGAGGAAGCTGAAAAGTTTGTCTTTATCCAGGCAAAAAGACTACTCTCCTCTTGCCACCGTTCGTGTTGCCATACAAGAAGAGTTAAAGGGTCCAGGTCAACACTATGGCTACCGTTCAATGTGGTAGACACTGCGCCTAAAGTACTCTCTGACTGTTAAGAGGGATGATGTTATGGCCCTGATGAGAGAACTTGATCCACAAGGAATTCAACTTCGTGCTAGCAGAAAATTTGTAAAAAGAGTTTACAGTTCTGATGGACCAAACCATGTCTGGCACGTGGATGGATATGATAAGTTAAAGCCGTACGGTTTTGGAATAAGTGGCTGCATAGATGGATACTCTCGAAAAGTACTGTGTTTGAGATGTGGAGCAAGCAACAATGACCCAGTGGTCATTGCCCAGAATTATCTGAACTGTCTGTCAGAATGTGGAATCATTCCAATGCGACTACGCACTGACTGTGGTACTGAAAATGGCACAACGGCGGCAATTCATTGTACCTTAAGATCATCTCACACTGACGACTATGCTGGGGCTGCCAGTCATTTGTATGGCTCTTCAACAGCAAATCAAAGGATTGAAAGCTGGTGGTCATATTTTCGCAAACAGAGGTGTCATTATTATATGTATTTTTTGCTTTACAAGCTAGAAACACATTTTTCAAATGGACTTTAAAACAGACAATAGAACATTGTGATCCTTGCATGTTTATTGCTTTTTGATGAACAACAAATTATATTTATCATTAAATTCTAACATTTTAGATTGAATCACAATCCAAAAACTTAACATGAAATGCATCACCCTAATTCCAGTTTGTGTCTTCAGGTCGCAATTTTGGATGGACCTTCTGAATGATCTGAGAGAGAGAAATCTCTTCAATAGTAGTCATGAGCACACATGCCTCCTGTGATTTGTGTTTATGGATGTGCTACAAAGTGACCTTGATGAATGCAGAGAAAAGTGGAACACTCATACAATCAGACCTGTTAAACAGTCGTCCGTCTTGTAAACCAGAGGTCATGTACAACCTACCTCACAGGTTAGTTCTCAGTGTTTAACTTTTTATCTTCCCTGAAATAACAGTATAAAACATAACAACAATGAACATCATCAAAGATGTGAAAAATTCTTGCACTAACATAATACTAGAAAAGGTAATGGTCTTAGTCTCAGCTCGGAAGTCCAAGCAACACATAACACTAAGACTATGAATATATTTTCACTCCCAGGTTTGGTGGAACTGACTGTGGGTTACCAGTTTCACTGGAGGAACTGCGGCCATTTGAGAGTGAGGCAACACACTGTCCATGTGGAGATCGCCATCTCCAGTCACACTTTGAGGATCTACAGAGACTAAGTGGTCTAATGCAGCCAATGACTTGGGAGACCTGTGTGGAACTCTATATCACATTGAAGAACATGGCTGATTTGTAGCAGAACTGAAAATACAGGTAATAACTGTTGAACTTTAGACACTAAAGGTCAACCTAACAATTTGTTATACAATAAAAAAAAATTGGTACAGTCCAAAACCAGGTGAGTTTTGTATTCCAAAGTCCATGTCCTTTTGAAACTCTTCATAAATCATTGACAGAGGAATTTCCATTGTGTTTGCACAGGTTCTGCTGCATGGGAAGCGAGACACCCTTTGAAACACCAGCTTTGGTCTTGGGTTAATCCCAGATGGGGGCAGGGAACTGAGTCCTGTGGCGAACATCAGGATGTCAGAGAGGGAAAGTCCTGTTTGTTTATCTGAAAAATAAATGTTATAAAAATGTGTTTTATTAAACCTGTCATTCATAAAAGATGAGAGAAATGGGAACAATTGTATGAAATGCTACTGTAATAAACCTTCTGTATCGAGGAGATAGTCTCTCCAGAATGCTAGTACTCTGGTTTCCTCTTGGCGTCTTGTGGTGCCTTTTTCACTGAGTTGAACCTCGAAAAGGTTATCCAGTGTTGTGGATGTCAGCTGTTCTACACTTGAGCACATAAATGCCTTGAATATGGATGCATGCTGCTCCAAAGCATGAATCACATTAAGTGCTGAAAGCCCATCCTTGAACCTACAAAATATTCACAGAGAAAAAAAAACTCTAAAATGCTTCGAACAATAGCAGTATCAGAGAAGACTGGTAACATTTAAGAGGTATTTCAACAGTTTGGCAAATTGGCCTATTGCTATAATCTCTATAGTCATATGAGTAGGTACCTTCTACTATCAGTGCCTGTTATGGCAATAGGCCAGTTTGCCAAAATGTTGAACTATTGCTTTAACATGTATGCACTTACCACAGTGTCAGAGAGATCACTTTCCACAGATGGCAAGTTCACATGGACAACACTGTCATCTTCACTTGAAGACTGTCCAGTCCAACCTTTGAAAAAATGCATTTAGACAAAAATTACTATAATGTTTTGAGTAATTGGCAGAATTTGTCTTCCACAGCACAGATAAGATATAGTGACAAGATAAGATATAGATAGATATACGATAAGTGGAAAGAAATCAAACCATGAATGAAATATGAAATGGAACACCTACAACTGGTTTCAAAATCCTCTGCAGTGCAAATGTATAGTGTTATCTTCTGGTAGGCCTTCCCATTGCCTCCTTGTACTTCCTGGCAGTGAAAGGGTCATCTGTTCCTGGGATCTTTATCACTTGTCTGCCATCAGGGTACAACAAAACATGGACAACATCCTGCATGTCCTGGTTAAAATCCATTTGTTTTTTAACAGCAGCAGCCAATAGCTGCTCTGATGACCAGTGAGGCTGAATGTCAAGAGGGAGTGACTTCCCTCTTACAGGTTTTAGGGAGTCACATGTCAACCTCATAACTCCAACATAAATCTGCAAAAAAATAACATAGTAAATAAAATGGAAATTGATACAACATGACAAATCGATATGATAGGTCACTTGACAAGGTGTGGGTCTACACTGACAGCTAAATCTATGCAACAACCTATGTAATGTAAACAACAGTTCATACCTTCACTGGTTTCTGTTTCTTTTCGCACTGAGAGGCCTGACGTTTCTTTGAAAAGAAAGACTTTCTCTCCCTTTCTTTAGCTGCCCTAAACTTAAAAAATGTCTCTATGCTTGAGTTTCCCTCTGGGAAAAAAAACACACAGGAATTACATATTGATTCAATGCTCTTATTCAGTTTACATTTAATTATGTTGCTATAAAATTACTTTCTGCAGGACATTTTAGTACACCTTAAATGCCAGTTACTGAACCTGGATAGTGATAGAGAGAAGTGATTTTGTATATACAAGAACACGATCTGAACCTTTCAAGCCCCCTTCTAATCATTTTATGTTACAAAATCATGAATCTGTTTACCTGCACTGGTGCTAGGCTGTGCAACATTAACTTGTGCACGAGTGGCAAGTGTCTCCTCATTGACATGCTTTACAAAAGTTATGTTTTTGCCACACACACAGCAAAAGGCAGGGAAAGCTGTAAGTGCAGATCCACAGAATGGACAGTACATCTGCAAAAGGAAAAAAAGGACAGGGTTTAGATATGGAAGACTGTGATAAGAGGGCTTTTTAATGTACTATTATAACGGGTGCTTTATATCAATCTCTAATCATCATCTTATCTTATTAAGCAGGCTAATCTACGTGCAAATATGTGTGATGTTCAGTATTAGGGGAATACACCTTTAAGGACACAGGGAATTATGGGATAGTAAAACAGAGCAGCCACGGGAGCGGGAAGGTAGAAGAGAGTCAGTCGGATTATGTGCACGTTATGCATGGAGCGAAATAAACATGCCGAAGTTCCACGGCTAATTCAGAAACGGTGTTATCTGTGAGAGTGAAAAGTAGGTCATTACAATATGCAGCCTTGTATCGTCTGGTGTAAAATACAATAAAAAAACGTCACGTAATGTGCAGCGTTGTACAGTGATATAAACATAGTATATAAATATAATCAAATAAAAGTCACATTACCGTTCCCGCTGAATGTTGAAACAGTCAGCTGTTCCGGAGACGGCTGTTCTGTCTCTCTCCATCCCGTGTGTCTTTCCATTGAGCTGTTACGCTGAGAGCGCCCCCTGCAGGTTTGGAGCGTTATGAAGCGTTTTACTTTTGAAGATCATTTCTTGGTTTGTATCGTTTTGTGCTTTGCATCGTTTCTCTATTTGCAGCGCGTTTGATGATGCTGCATTTGTCTTTGTTTTTTGCAGCACGTTTTTTCATTTGCACCACGTTCCTCTTTTTGTACCTCGTTTAGACTTGTGTTTGAGTTTGTGAATTTGAATCGTTTCTGTACTTGAAGCTGTTTTCCTTAACTGAGACGCATTATGCCGTTGCAGTGCGTTTGGCCCTTGTCGGCCACCGTACATCTAGCATCAATTAGTCAAATGTTTGTCTTAGTATATAGCATACATTTTACCTAAAACATCATACATATAATAATGCAGTAATAACAATAAATGTAACTGCAGCACAGTATTTATAATTGAGAGAATGTGTATAGGTATATAAAAAAAACTTTAAAGAGAGGCGTCCAGGTGGCATAGCCGTCTTTTCCATTGCCGACCAACACGGGGATCACCGGTCGAATCCCCGTGTTATCTCCAACTTGGTCGGGCGTCCCTACAGACACAGTTGGCTGTGTCTGTGGGTGGGAAACTGGATGTGGGTATGTATCCTGGTCACTGTATTAGCGCCTCCTCTGGTCGGTTGGGACGCCTGTTCAGGGAGGAGGGGGAGCTTGGGGAGGGTAGCATGATCCTTCCACGTGCTACGTGCCCCTGGCGAAACCCCTCACTGTCAGGTGAAAAGAAGCAGCCGGCGACTCCACATGTATCGGAAGAGGCATGTGGTAGTCTGCAGGGCAGAGGGGGTGGAGCAGTGACCGGGATGGCTCGAAAAATATGGTAATTGGCCAAGTACAATGGGGGGGGGGGGACTTTAAAGAAACATTTCATACATTTCAAAATCCCCACCTGCCCCTGTCCCGGGAGCGGGTCGCGACTGGCGGATGCCGGCCGTTTGACGCCAGAAATGAGAGCCCTCTCAGGACTCGCCTCCCTGCCTCACCGGGTAAGTGAAAAACGGCAAGAGCGTTTCACCGCTCTCTGAACGCTTTATTATTCCCATTTTCCTTTCAGTTGTGATCGTTTTCCTTTTCTTCGATGCATCGCCATCGCTTGCATCAGATTTACACTTTGAAGCCATGATTACAAGGGCAAAAACACGAAAAATGTGAGTGAAAACACAACGCACACAACAACGGTTACTCGAGCCGACTTAAAATGGCGACGATGGCGTGGCGTTCTCTCTCGGACCGACGAACCGCCTAAAACGTGCAGTGTTTTCAGCAATGCGCAGTGTTTTGAACATCGCGCAAAGTAGTCCGTCCGTTTGTTAGTACGAATCATTGTCTGTAACTCGATTTTTTTAAATAATAGGCTATACGGAGGTCGGTTCGTAAGTACGGGAGTTTGTAAGTCGTGCGTTCGTAACCTGGGGATTCCCTGTATCTTACAGCATATATTGTCTATCAGTAGCTATGGCACCGATCACATTATTGAATGCTAATCTGCTTCAACTCCTGGGTGGTCAAGTGGGTACCCAGGTGCTTTTGAGCATACAGAGTATAGCTACATAGCATTCATAGTGTATAATAGATGGACTCAGTGTACACCCTCCTCCTCAGCAGTAAAGCCATCTCCTTCTCCACCACTACAGCCCTGACTAAGATGGAGAAGAATTGTCATGGCTTGCCGCAGAGGAGGTGATGATGTACTTCCTTCTTCCTGCATCAGCAGATTATGGTGGCATTTATCACCGTCCCCAGACCCTTTGCTAATAATCGGCTGGGTATATCTCAATCTACAGCCCTTGATTTATACCAAGCGCTGCCGTCAGGTGACACATTTTTAAACAGGGTTGTGCAATGTAAATCATAAGCTCACGGAGTGTTGTGTCGATGGGTTCAGGATGTGGGACATGGGGTGATATAGCCACCTCTCTGAATGGACATGTACATACGGGAGTTATGCAGAGTTATGAAGCTCTATTTACACAGACCAGAATGAGTTTCTTAGATGTCTACTAGAAGCCAGTTTGGTATAACATAATTCATACATGGCATTTATATTTCACTACATCCCTTTATCAAGTGCAAACATGTTGAAGCAGTGCTGGCAAGGTAAATATCAGATTTACTCTTACTGCTTAAACTAAACACATGATATACACTCAAGCCTCAGTCACTGTCATTTGTCATTTGATATCTTTTCCCAGTTTTAGTTTGCCTACCATTGACTGATGAAAACCATCAGGCTTTTTCATAGCCCATTCATTACCAATTAACGTTAAAGCATCACGTCAGCCACTGACTGACTCCGGCTGATGTAACTTTGTTGATGCTAAACATGCCAACTGTTGGCTCTTTTTTTTTACAGTCACTTTTATTACACCGCTCAATCTCACCTTTTAGGACCAGGCAGTAAAGCAGGCCAATGTCACCCCCCTAACACAGACCATAAACTACCCGTTTTCAGCTCCTCATGCAGAGGACTCCTGCACCTGAAATGTGATTGCGTCACCACATCCCATCCAATCGAAGAACAAGATGTGCTCCATCCAACTTGACCTTGCTTGCATTGCTTCGAAGATATGATGTTAAGAAGTAAATTGGTGTGTAATTTCTGTGTCTTAATACTATATTCCAGTATTGTGGTTTAACTACTGGTTGAGACACCCCAGATGATTGGTCAGATGAGAGCTGCCACTTCCTGGAATTACCACCCCCCACCTCCCCCACTAGAGCATATCCATCATAATAAAATGTCTAATCTATTGGGGAGACATTGATTAAAACATTACTTTTGTTCTCGAAACAATTGAAAAATCCGCCAGCTTGGGCTGCTATAATTCAACATGCAATTTGCTTTAAGAATTGTTTTGGAGCAACAAATGTCTTAAAATAAAGATGCATTGAAATCATCTCATCAGTGAAATCATTTATTTTTTTGACCCGTTTGATGAGAATCGTGCTTATACGACTCTATACTTGATTAAATGAGACAGATCCTTTTGAAATGCATACAATGGCTCCAAAAGCGAGAGTGACTTTCTTTATGACTGACTCAAAGAGCAATGATGTAGCACTTAGTTTTCTCCTTGTGCGCTAGGCCACGTCTCAAGGGTTGCCTTATGGCATGGCTCTTTAACAATTATGGTTCGCTCACTAGCCTTTTAATACCCTTTGCGTAATGCAAAAAAAAAAAGGGATTGTACTGGAATTGCAAAATGAAAAATGGCCCATTTGCTATTGTCACCAATTGAATTGACCTGAACCACGACCTAATGAGAACAGCCCATAGTAGAATTGAAATGTGATTAACATTGGATTGGGGGAAAAGTTGGTGATAATCAAAGGTGGATGAAACTGGACTCCCTCTCTCTCTCTTCTCTCCAAGGTCAATGATCAACAAAGGCCTCATCTAAGTTCCTCCCTCTAATTATCTGACACATAGCTCCACCCTTTCAGAAACTTCCAGCTCCCCTACAAAATTTTCCCTGACACTGACCCCAGTACAGCAGCTGTAAATGACTTCACATTTAAGATGCCACTACAGATTCTCCAAGACAAAGCACAATTCAATGAAATCCTGCAGACCAGAAAAAGACGTTCAGCAGCTTTTTATCTCTCGGCCTATTTAGTCCTTATTCCCCATCTATGAGAATCCAATCTCTGCCCTTCCCACCCTCTTTACACTATCCTCTGAGTATTACATAGAAATCAATGTCTGGTTACAGGTCTTATAATGATCATTTGGGCCAGCTAATACCTAACAGTTTACTCAGGCAGGCCAACACAACCATCTCCCTCCCATTTGACATCACTGTGACTCCATTAGGCCGAACGGCAGCAGTAAATGATGGTAGTCAGTGCTTGGCAGTGTCAGCAATCACTCATATTGGCTAGTGTCTATTGATTAAATCACAGTGTAAAGGATAGGACTGGGAAACAGGTGCCCTGGTCCATCTCGTCCAACCAATCCAGACTGTTTTTTAAACAGTGGCATGTTGCAAATCATGGAGCCGTTAGTTTCCCGACGTGCCTCAGCCATGCATGACTGTCAGGCCAGATCAGATACGTGGACACAAAGACACAATGACACATACAGAAACACACATGCAGCACAGACAGAGCACCACAAGGCTAGTTATACCCTTATCATTATATCTGAGAAAGCAAGCACATATTTTTTATTTTTTATTTTTTTGGACTTTTTTTTCCCCCTTTTTCTCCCCAGTTGCAGGCGGCCAATTACCCTACTCTTCCGAGCTGTCCCGGTCGCTGCTCCACCCCCTCTGCCGATCCAGGGAGGGCTGCAGACTACCACATGTCTCCTCCGATACACGTGGAGTCGCAAGGCACTTCTTCTTTTCACCTGACAGTGAGGCGTTTCACCAGGGGGACATAGCGCGTGGGAGGATCACACTATTTCCCCCAGTCCCCCTCACGAACAGATGCCTCAACCGACTAGAGGAGGCACTAGCACAGTGACCAGGACACATACCCACATCCAGCTTTCCACCTGCAGACACGGCCAATTGTGTCTCTAGGACACCCGACCAAGCCGGAGGTAACACGGGTATTCAAACTGGTGATCTCCATGTTGGTAGGCAACAGAATAGACCGCCACACCACCTGGACACCCGTAAGCACATTTATAAAGAATACAGGAAAATAGAGACACTCACTAACACACACACAGACAGACAGACACACACACACACACACACACACACACACAAACACTCAACCATACACACACAGATGCAAATACCATGCACACACATACACACAGATTTTAAGGCTTCTTGAGGTTGATCCTGGAGCTTGTTTTCCATTACTGAGATTTGTAGGGCTGATGGAAATCCAACGGAATTCAAAAGATGCTGGACCATCTGTTTTTTGCAAACACCCGACTGTATCTCACCCCTGTGCCCTCCTTAAAAACAATTCTATCAGTACTGTAAATCACTGCATGGCCTTTCGCTGGCCCAGAGAATGAAAGAATGAATGAAAGGGGAAAAAAGTGAGATCAAGACAGGATGAGGAGAGCAAAGTGCCCTTTTAAATGAACATGTTTTGTGAGCATGGCACAGAAGGGACCTGTGACATTATTCCAAGAGGGTGTTTAAATCACGCTCTCACACGCCTCCTCTTCCACACTTACACTGCAAGCACTATAGAGAGGAATCATTAATACTCTAATATACAATATACAATATCCAATATACAATATTCGAGCTGTGTATATCATACATAGCTCGAATTTAATACTCTTGCATTACTTTCTTGTTCCTCACTTGGCTTTTTCTTATGCACAAGTTCTAAAATTGAACTCTGAGAGGGCTTGGATGAGGTCTCTAATAGCAGTTTGCATGAGTATAAGTAAATAAAATACATAATTTATTAATACTTCCATTACTGCTACTGGTAGAACTATAACCACTACCTGCCCCAATTACAGCTTCCACAGTAAATAATAATAACTGTATACCTAAGAAGCACTTAGACGTTTTCTTTTCTCACTTAGAGTTGCCCTCTTTGCCTCTTCATCCTCTTTATTGCCAAAGTGTTTGGGAGGCTTATTGTGCGACAGCGCGGTGAGAGTTCCATCATTTATGTCTAAGCTTGGCCATGAGTAAGGTATGAATGTAGCAGGTAAGTCATTACAGAAAGGACAACAGAGAGGACCAGAAATAAAAGCATGTTCTGAAAATGGCAAAGGGCATAGCAGAGGTGGCACTGCAAAACTGAAGACATCGACAGCTCACATCAATGAAGAACACATGTTTCTTTTTGGATGTAGTTAGACAACTGGACAACTTCGATGGCGGTTAAACAAAATTCCTTCAATTACTCATTCAAGATGTTCTTAGCCTCTGTCATGAGAATCCGCAGACGTAAGGCCTGCCTAGAGCAGATTTTACAGCTACCTGGTGCGTTTAAGTCAGTGGATCTCAACATGTTTCAGTTTTTTACAGACTTACATTTCCTTCCCAAACGTAATTCACATCAGACTCCAAATACAAAAGCAATAGACTGGAAACACATTTGATAAGATTTTGTTCCAAGGAGAAGCCTCATCTGGGGGAATTCTATGATATAATGCATAAAGGCATAACTGGATTCATATTAATAGAAACAGTGAAACCTGTAGCCACCCCGTTACAAGTTTCAGAATAGTCTAGATTACAACAGTGTAATTTAAACTAATCCTCATTTTGCTCAGTATATCCCGACACCCCCTCCCTGAGACTCCTGGATCTTAATTTGGGACCCGGTTGTCCTACACAATGAAAGGCTTCGCTCTGAAAATTCTTGGAGCTGAAGGCATACAGAAAGAAGTAGATAGTGACAAATAAGCATGCTTACTGATTAATGACACTTAAACTTGCCATTAGCCACTGCTAAAGCACTCCTATCGCCACACAATTACAGTGTTAATCTGCAATTATTGCCCCTTCACAGCCCATGGGAGAACTGCACTTCGCTTGAGCAAATGTTTAAACGGACATGAACATCCACACTCTGCGACGATACTCTCGTTCGCGCTCAGATATGAATGCAAGGTCTTTCATGTGCCTTGCTTTTATGACTAATGGGGAAAATTGTCAGGTCATAGTGCCTACATGGCTTTCTTTTTTTTTTTTGGCTTTTTCCCCCTTTTTCTCACCAGTTGTATCTGGCCAATTACCCTACTCTTCCGAGCCATCCCGGTCGCTGCTCCACCCCCTCTGCCGATGCGGGGAGGGCTGTAGACTCTACCACATGCCTCCTCTGATACATGTGGAGTCGCCAGCCGCTTCTTTTCACCTAACAGTTAGGAGTTTTGCCAGGGGGACGTAGCGCATGGGAGGATCAGCTATTCTCCCCAGTCCCCCCCCCCCCCAAACAGGTGCCCCAACCAACCAGAGGAGGCACTAGTGCAGCGACCAGGACACATACCCACATCCGGCTTCCCACCCACAGACACAGCCAATTGTGTCTGTAGGGATGCCCGACCAAGCCAGGGGTAACATTGGGATTCAAACCAGTGATCCCCGTGTTGGTAGGCAATGGAATAGACTGCTACGCTACCCAGATGCCCCTACATGGCTTTCTGTGTTTCCCTTGCAACTGTGTATGGCATCACACTTTAGGTGTTTTGTGTCCGCTGTATCTGACACGCTCAGCATTAAAGTGATAAAACAATGGCCCTTGTCTTCCTCTTGAGCCCCTGCTGGACATCTGCAGGGTCATCACTGAGATGAGTGTGGGGGGTAGACTGTGGGTGTGGGAGGTCAAAGGTTAAGGACAGCTGTTTACATTCAGGCTCAGACTTAAATCTCTACCATCCTGTTGGGACCATCGGTGACTAATGTTTTTGAGGTGGCAACTTTCTTTTCTTCTTGCCTTCCCTTCCTCTTGAACTTTGCCATCAGTGATCCTCCAAGATAATTTCTTCATGTTCTCTTCACACATCTGGGGAGTGGGGACTCTTTAAAGGAACTGTATTTGTAGGCTTGTGGAATTTTAAATAAGACTGGGAGCAGGGTGGCCTAAAGTTTGGAAACCCTGCTCAGTAACAGAAAAGACATGGGTTGATTTCTGACTCGAACAGGCATTGTTTGAGTCTTGTTGCTTTTCTCTTACTTCACATTTGATAAGAGTATCTGCTAAGTGCCTTTAAATAAATGACTGGGATTACTGAGGGTGTGTTAGAAATAGAGATGCCCCCCGAAACCCGGTTCTAAACGGGAACCGGTTCTAAATTAGTAAAAAAACGGAGCATTTTTAAGATCCGACGTTTTCGGTTCTGCTATCGGTAGTCGGTAGGTACTCGAGAAATCATGGAGTGAGATTTATATTGTGGCAATTGTGTTTTTCGAGGAATTTAAACGTCGCGAACATAATCTTGTTTGCCGTTTTCTCCATCTCTCTGTCTCGCTCTCATACTGCGCGAAGGGCGGGGCTGTGCTGTGCTCCACACACCCGCTCACACACGCACAGACAGCTCTGCTCAAGCGCTCATCATGGCGGAGAGAACTAAACGTTCAAAAGTTTGGGTATATTTTTCAAAAGTCGATGACAACAACGCTCGTTGCCACAAGTGCAACAAATCATTTGCCAGTAATCTGTCGAAACATCTTTTGTCGAAACATGGTATTAATCTGCAGAAATGCGGAGTTTTCGACTGCTTTGCTCGTAGTGTTCCATCCATGTCCACTGCAGGTAAGCCGTATGAGCCGTAGATACGGAGTTAGCTAGGCTAATAACGAATTATTACGAATAGACCAATAAGTAAAATATAATTGCTTAGCTAATTGTTTAGCTACAAATATATAAGCCATAGATACGGAGTTAGCTAGGCTAATAGCCGGGGACACTATAAGTCAGGAGAGATCACGACTCCTGCCGGAGAAGGCAGATATGTTGATTTTTCTGCAGAAGAACTGTTAGGATAATGTTCTAGGTTCTTGTTTGTTTGAACTTCCGTTAGCCTTTTGCTGTAAAAATTTATTTTTAATATATATTTTTCTTTATCTTTATCTACTTTTATTTTTTATCTTATTTGTTGTTGTTGAATGTTGATTATAAAGTCTATAATTCAGACGCATTTAAAACATTGCTGCTGCTGTTGCTGCTGAATAAATAACATTTGTTTATATTTATATAAAGTTATATAATAGAATAATAAAGCAATGTCGATTCTGTTCTTAATTAAGTGTCTTTTTTTCTTGCATAATAATCAAAAAGAACCGATAAGAGTATCGATAAAGTACTGAACCGATAAGCAGTACCGATAAGAGTAGTAGTATCGGTAAAATCCTAACGATACCCATCCCTAGTTAGCAACAGGCACTGTGGAGAAAATGTATCTGGGGTGCAAAGGCTAGTTTTATGTGCAGTTTGAGATGTAATGAGACACAAGCTATGCACTGCATACCCGCTAGCACAGATACCAGTCTCTCCACTACCTTCCTTATTTGTCTTTTAACAAAGACAGGGAAATGTGTAATAGCTGACATTCTCGACATTGGGGACGGTAAAGAAAACTGCAAGAAATTAAGCCTACATTTGGTTTCAGTGATGTTAGAAATACAGCATTTTGTTTGTAATTTTGTCTCTCCTTGAGTATGCATGGGTGACACTTCTCTCAAATACCAGAGCCTCACCACATGACTCATCTGTCATTTCACCAAGGAGCCCTGTAATGGAGCAAAGTCATTTACATTTGGATATGATGAGCATTGTGTCTTTTTTGCTCCGGTGTGGGTCACTGTTTTGTCCTCAGGCTCATAGTGTGCTTCAGAGCAAACTTTAAAACTTTGTTGTTGTCTTACCTCTGGCTTGGTCGGGTGTCCCTACAGACACAATTTGGCCGTGTCTGCGGATGGGAAGCCGGATGTTGTGGGTATGTGTCCTGGTCGCTGCACTAGCACCTCTGGTCGGTCGGGGTGCCTGTTCGGGGGAGGGGGGGACCGGGGGGTAGCGTGAGCCTCCCATGTGCTACATCCCCCTGGTGAAACTCCTCAGTGTCAGGTGAAAAGAAGTGGCTGGCGACTCCACATAGGAAGCATGAAGTATAAGAGGAAGCATGTGGTAGTCTGCAGCCCTCCCTGGATTGGCAGAGGGGGTGGAGCAGTGACCGGGATGGCTTGGAAAATAGGGCAATTGGCCAAGTACAACCGGGGAGAAAAAGGGGGGGGGGGAACTTTGTTGTTTGCTTCTAAAAGACTCTGAACAGTGTGGTCCCAAGCTACATTTCATTTCCAATTCCTTACAAGTTGCTAAAAATCTAGTTGATGTTGCCTAAAGTATGTGGACACCCAAACATCACACCCATATGTGCTTGATGAACATCTCTCTCCAAAACCATGGGCATTAATATGGAGTTGGTCCCCCCTTTGCTGCAATAACAGCCTCCACTCTTCTGGGGAGTCTTTCTACTAGAGTTTGGAACATGGCTGCAGGGATCCCATTCAGCCACAAGAGCATTAGTGAGGTCAGGCACTGATGTTGGGGAGAAGGCCCTGGCTCACAGTCCGTGTTACAATTCATCCCGAAGGTGTTGGATGGGGTTGAGGTCAAGGCTCTGTACAGGCCAGTCAAGTTCTTCTATACCAAACTCAGCAAAGCATGTCTTTATGGAGCTCACATTATGCACGGGGGCATTGTCATGCTGAAACAGGAAAGGACCTTCCCCAATATTTTGTCACAAAGTTGGAAGCACACAGTTCTCTAGAATGTCATTGCATGCTGTGGCATTCATATTTCCCTTCAGTGGAAATATAGGCACAGGTAACAGGGGTGAATTTTGACCAATTGGCTTGTTGTAAAGGCAGCATCCTATGACGGTGCCACGTTGAATGTCACTGAGCACTTCAGTGTGACCCATTCTACTGCCAATGTTTGTCTATGCAGGCTGTTTACACCAGGCATTAACATGCATGTTTGGTGATCTGATCACAAGTGGACAGCTCTAAGTACATCAGTTTTCACCTGACATTAGAATGTGTTTCCACATGTGTCTCAAGTGACCGTTTGTGATCGGATCTTGCTCTATATGCAACTAAACACGTACATCACTGTGGTAGGGGTGTGTGGTTTAGCCTCAGCTACAAGCGGAGAGAGAGCATGGTTCATGGGGGAGCAGCGCACCAGCCCATGCAAGTGAACCAATGAAATACTTTATTAAATAAAGCCTGTGTTAATCGCCTAAAACCGTGTCCGCCTTCATCTCAAACCCACCCCATGGCACATGTCACAGTCACGTAAATAAACACGTACAGAAACGCGAGTAGAGCGAGGAGTCGGAACAATTTAACAAAATGAGACATCCTTGCTCACTCCTCATTTTAATGCGCCATCAATTAGTATGACGCATTTCACATCTGTAAGTTGTTACTGTCAATTATCCTACCAAATTATGTTGTCATACAAAATTTTGAAGCGCTCTTAAATAAATACAATAAGTCATCCCATAACTGCACTTCTTTTCTTTTATTTCAATTCCACTTTATTGTGAAGCACAACAGGTTTTAAAAAGTGCTGTGTAAATAAATGTCATTGTTCTGATGATGATGATGATGATGTAGCAGCTCTGTCTAAAGGCCTTCAGACCCCTGACCTGATATATTGCATTTTAAGAAATAATCTATGGATGAATAGTTTCACATTATTACAATGGCATGGACACATTAAATACATGTTGCGCCAGTATAGAGACAACTAATCTGATGAGGAAACTGAGTGAATTAGGAGCATCAGGCTCTGATTGCTTTTTTCCCTTCTGTGCTCAAAATACACAGCAAACGTTGAAATCCATTCTTAAAACTCATTATGTGGGAAAATGCAAATTTCTGAACACTACAGTTTGTAACCCGAACCCTGTCAGGCTCAACCCAACCATGTCAGTTCAGGCTCAGCTTATTTAATTATTCCAGCAGGTTTGAGAGGGTCGAGCTCTGTGCTACGGTGTATAAATGAACCAAGCCGGCAAAGGCTCTTCCACAGTTGTGGGTCTGATGTGTGTCAGAAATTACAGACGGCGTTAAAAAAAAAGGCTTTGGTGATTGCCTAGTCAGCTGACGTCCTCTGGGTGGTCCTTCAATGTGGCCTGGGACATGTGTGTTTACACTTAAAATGGGATGTGGTCAAATGCGTCCCAGTCTACCTCTGAATGTGGCCTGAGCGATTGGCTCTCAATATGCATTGGGTGCATTCACAGCTGTACTTAGAGCTGTCCACTTGTGATTGGGTCACCCAAGATGCATGTTAATGTCAGGAGACGGCACGGCTGTGTGCTTGATTTTATGTATCTTCCAGCAATGGATGGGGCTGAAATCCACTCACTAGAAGCGGGTTCTATGTACTTTGGGTCATGTAGTGTGTATGTTGCCCCTTAGTCTTTGGCCTCCTCGATCTACATCGTTTTTCTTGTCCGCATCTTTGTCACTTGATTCATCCAGTTTTTCAAAACAAGGTTTGACTGTTATGAAATGAAGCAGCAAGTCAACTCACCTAGCTCCTCTTTAGCATCAGGCATCAAAACTGTTGCTGCCACCTCCCCATTGCATGAAGTGTAGTCCCTCCCCTCCACACCCCTCTTTGACTTTCACTTGCTCTCTTCATCCCTCCTTAGCGGTGAAGTGAATCTCTGAGCCAGACATGAGAGAAAAACTAGTTGTGGCAACATCTAGGAGACAGGCGGATGGGGGTTGGGGGGGGGGCACGAGACATGAGCCGACCATCCAACCAGCACGTCGGGGCGTTGGCAGTGTCAGCGAGCGTGGTTTAGCTCGGCCCGATGTGCCATTATCAGCTCTGACACATTGGTTGGGTGCCGCACCTGCTTCGCCCAGCTGTGCCAGGCCGGCTTCACCTTTTACCAGGCAGCTCCCGCAGCTAGTGGAACTGATTCAGTCAGGCAGGGGAAGAGACAGATAACTGCGGGGGAGGAGAGGGATTTTTACCTTCTTTTTTTTTGGAGGGGTGTTACTTTATGTTCAACCATGTAGGCTGGTGAATACTTGTTTGTTTATGATGCCCGCAGAAGCACTGTGTGTGTCTTTGGCAAAAAGCCGATTGCAAGGATCAATGATGAGAAGCTGCTGGTGCAGCTGAGCTAGACGCACTGAGGTTTAATTCACCCAGCCCGCCTGGCTGAGCTCACTTTGATTTTTTGCACTTATACAAGAAAATTGAGATTTGTCTCTCTCTCTCCCAGTTGAATTTGGTGTGTGTGTGTGTGTGTGTGTGTGTGTGTGTGTGAGAGAGAGAGAGAGAGAGAGAGAGAGAGAGAGAGAGAGAGAGAGAGAGAGAGAGAGAGAGAGAGAGAGAGAGAGAGAGAGAGAGAGAGAGAGAGAGAGAGAGAATTCAAGTGGGACAGATTTTATTAATGATTTTATTCATCAGCATACATAGGTTTAATCAGAGGGTCGTTAAGTAGATGGTTACACAGATGAGTTTCCTTACGTCCATTACCACATTTAACTAAGATTAAGTCAAAATTATTGTGGTGTTAATTTGCTCTGGAAGCACCATACAAGATGTTCACGTTATAGCACAGCTGATGCTCAACATGCCACAAAACTTCCTTAATGAGAGGAACTGAAACTGTAGATGAGACAAATATCTCTTAAAGACAAGAGATGAAAATACTTTTTTTTTACCTTGTCTAATTTCCACAGGCATATCATGCACATATTCAACAAATTATGAAAATAAATAAATAGATAGATAAATCCCACACATTATTTTTTTTATTCATTTTACATCCAAATTTAATCAACTTCCTTTAAAGCAGCCACGTTTCTATGGTTGCCTCATCAAGTTGGGGTGGATGCGTGAGCAGCATTCCAACCATCCATCCATCTATCCATCCATCCATCCATTCAATATCCAAACTGCTTATCCTGCTATCAGGGTCGTGGTGATGCTGGAGCCTATCCCAGCAGTCATTGGGCGGCAGGCAGGGAGACACCCTGGACAGGCCACCAGGCCATCACAGGGCCGACACACTAACACACACACACACATTCATACCTAGGGACAATTTAGTAGGCCGATTCATCTGACCTACATGTCTTTGGACTGTGTGTGGAAACCGGAGCACCCGGAGGAAACCCACGCAGACACGGGGAGAACATGAAAACTCCACACAGAGGATGATCTGTGACAATCTCCAAGGTTGGACTACCCCGGGGCATGAACCCAGGACCTTCTTGCTGTGAGATGACCGCACTAACCACTGCGCCACCGTGCTGCATCCCAACAATCATAAAACAAAGCATTTTGCACAATCCAATCCAATCCAATCCTGACAGATCAAATCACACCCCTCCGTACGGTTTTCTGTGCCTTAATATACTGTGTTATTTGAAAATATGTCACATTATGGAAATAATATATGCTCTAAGTGCCATTTCATGTTGTCTTTAAAGTTGTTATGAGGAGTTTGGATTTCCATTGACTTTGCTTAACCCTTGTGGAAAAAAATGGTAGTGTTTTGCACAACAACTTTATTTTGTATCAGCATTGTTTCTTGTTGCAAAAATCTGCATTCGCCCCCTGGCAGCGTGTTCATTTGTTTTGTAGAGAAGAGTGAGAGATGTACTGGTGTTCTGGAAAAAACAGCTGTTTGCAAGATATACAGCGATGAGATAATGTATCTCTGATTGTGGCTCTGGATACCATCTGTGAGCCATAAATCGCTTTGTCAGATTTTTGCGTGAATCTGGCCCACAGACAGGCATTTGAAATCATTTGATAACAATATCTAATCTTCTCACTGATGGTCTCATTTGCTTATGTTGATCGTTTAGAGGAATCAAAGTTAAACTCAGACAGAGAAGTTGTGGAAAAACCCCTCATTGCAGCTCTAAGGAGTTTTTGACGATTGCAAGTTAACCAAATCTGAAAAAGTAAACTTTGTATTTATAATTATCTCTCATGTTTCCCATTTCATATTTCACCCATATTGCTGTCTCTGTTAACTGTAAAATGATGGGAAGAAATAATTGTGATCTGTTGACAAGTAAACGGTCCATTTGTATCTCACAGGCCTTCAAAAAGCTAGGTACTTAGATTGCCCGGCTTTTGCACAGTTACTTCTCCAGAAAGACGTAGATTAAACCCAACAAGCACTTTCCTGCTGGCTATGGCCTAATATCCCAGAGTATTTTCCTTTCAGACGAATTGGCTTGTTCTAACAGGTGCTTAAATAAGGGGGATGTGGTGGAAATAGGGATGCAAGACTGAGTCACTGTAAACAGGTACACGGTAACACAATAGGATTAGAGAGGAGATTGATCCTGGCTTTGTGTGCTGTTGTTTGGCCAGATTACTGGGGATGCATTTTATTGTGTGGAATTGGACGGAAATTTGTTTCCAATTTGCCAAGTAGTCGAATTGTGCTTGTGTGCGTGCGTGCACGTGTGTGTGTGTGTGTGTGTGTGTGTGTGTGTGTGTGCGTGCGTGCGTGCGTGCGGTGCATGCGTGTTTGAGTCTGTGAGTCCGTGTGTGTGTGTGTGTGTGTGTGCGTGTGCGTGCGTGCGTGCGTGCGTGCATGCTCATGCAAAGGCGTGCAAGGCAGAAAGGAGCTGCACTATGCTGTGCATGTTACAATTTCAGGTGATGAAGTGGTTTCCCTGGGATAATTGTGTTGCTAGTGTCACTTGATAACCCTTTTACTTATCCACACTGATTTGGGATCCAACCAGAGTTGGAAAAAGGCAAAAAAAAAAAAACTTTCTGATGGAAGGGGGAAGAAATGCTAACATCCACTGGAGAATAGTGTTGAAGTTTCCAAATGAGAATCCAGGTGTTTTGATAATTGCCTCCAAATATGTGATTTTTTTTGTGACCATTTTGCTTTCAATTATACCTCAACAATGTGTTTGTTTATAGGCTGGGAGGAATTCTGGTGGGCTTTGAAGTTGCAATAGAAAGAAGTCTTAGAAACGGGTATTGCCTGCCTGAGCATAATTTCATGTCATGGTTTTACTGGAGCCCCTCCCCCCTCCGCCCCTCCACCGCTTCCTTCCTGTCTGCAATAGCTCGCATGACTTCTTTTCACAGATGAAATCAAAAGCTTGAGATCTGCAACAAGTCATGGCTACAATTTGTATCGAACAAACTGGCCCACGATGCCGCATACTGCTTGTACCCTCCACACAAACATGCACAAAAATGAACACACACACACACACAGACACACACACACACACACACACACACCACATGCACTTAGTGCTACTTTGCTACTTTCTAGTAAAAAAATATACATGGTCATTTGCAAAACACAAATATTAAATAAAGACATCCAAACACTCTCTCTCTCTCTCTCTCTCTCTCTCTCTCTCTCTCTCTCTCTCTCTCTCTCTCTCTCTCTCTCTCTCTCTCTCTCTCTCTCTCTCCTATTAACAGAAAAGCAACACCCCATCCCCGCTACACTGACTTTCTTACTTAATATAACATTCAGCCAACATGCCATGCATTAAAAAGCTCAGCCTGGTGCACACATCCTTCCTGTTTTACTCATTTGTTATTATTATTTGAATTGCAGGGGACCTGTGGTGATTGTGAATTGGAAATGGGAGGGTGAAGCAGAGACCAGCTCAGCCC
Organism: Lampris incognitus; assembly: GCF_029633865.1. NCBI lineage: Eukaryota > Metazoa > Chordata > Actinopteri > Lampriformes > Lampridae > Lampris > Lampris incognitus. The sequence continues at coordinate 88,868,482 of NC_079213.1, read as the reverse complement.
CAGTATTTTAGGCACAGTTCTGCTTCAGTGAGCCAGACTGATTGGGATGCAGCAGGGTCTCTCTCTCTCTCTCTCTCTCTCTCTCTCTCTCTCTCTCTCTCTCTCTCTCTCTCTCCTCTCTCTCTCTCTCTCTCTCTCTCTCTGTGCCTCTCAGTATGCTCTGTCTGAAACAGACATTTTGATGAGAAACAGAGGTGGCCAGAATATTTATGAACACGCAACTATACACAGCAAAACGCTTTGCTCATACCGTACCGTGTACAGTTACGAGTGGTGATTTTGCAGGATGATATGCAGACGCATGGAAATATTTTATGCACATGTCCAAGGGAAACAATCAGAAATTGAGCAATTTGATAGCTTCTCTCACAAATTTGTGCATACATGCCCGTGCCCATGAAGACGCAAATATGTTTTGTGTCAAACGTAACACCGGTCTTAATATCCGATTTCCTGAAAAATTCCTCACCCCTGCAAGCCACTACCTCTCATTTGCACCACTCTGCCACTGCCATTTGTTTTGTTGTCTTAACCTTAACGCTGTATGCCAGTCAGCTCCTGCCTTCTGCCAACACCCACAGTACATTCAGATATTCACTGGGCAACTGTAGGGGCCAACTGACACTCGACAACAGACTGGGGGGAAGTGAATGGAATAAAGATCAGTTTCATGCACATTTTTACTATGGCTACATAATAATGTCAATTTTACAGGACAGTATAGCCCTATCTCGCAGTGCAATCCTGTTTGGAGTCAACGGTCTTGGAAAATGAGTGAGCTGTGTCTTTCTCTGTCATGCCAATGAAGGCTGTTAAGCTGAGACACATCCATGCTGACAGAAGTAGAGACATAGAAAGCTCCCTTTTCTGGGGTCGCCTGCTGTTTTTCCACATTTCTGTTTAGTTTGCATGTTTGCTTAAACGCAACCAGGCGTACAGCGAAGAACAACCACACGTTGTTTTGTGTGCATGTCTGTTTCTATGTGGAAACTGTTTCTGCGGGGGTGGTGATGGGTGTGTGTTCGTTCGTGTGTGTGTGTGTGTGTGTGTGTGCGCGTGCGTGTGCATGGTGAGGGGGCAAACACCATCTGAGCCTGTCTGGGATTATCAACAATTCAACTATCTCCATGGCGACTGCCTCCTCCATCTCCTGCTTTTCTCGTCTCTTTCTCCCTCATTCTTCCCTCCCGCTCCGCGTGGATAATCTGTGGCATTCGCTCCGCCGCACCCACTCGTTCGTCTCCTTCCCCCGCCGCCAATCTAAATTCCTAAATTGCAAAAGGAGTAATAAACAAGATTGACTGCAGCGCTCCCGATTGATCGCCGTGCCAATGTGCTCGTATGATTTGCAATATGGCCCCCAAACCCTCTGCCAAGAGCAGGGCCCGATGTCCCGGCAAACACAGAGGCAAGGCAAATTATGACAGGACAGGAATCAATTGCTCTTAGATTAGGTTTCTTGCAAGGCGGTGGTTATAAAGGCAGAAAGGAGTAGACTATGTACTGACCAAGAAAGAATGGACGGGGAAGGGGAACCTTTTAAAGGTTAGAGAACACTGGAAAACTGGAGAAATGACCGACCATCTCACAGTGCCTCTTATCTCAATGTGCTTGTGGTAGCGCAAGAGAGTTGTATTGGAAAATAGTATCACAGTGGTATTCCCACAACAGTATGGTGCTATATTTTCCACCACTGGTTAGCACCCTATGATAAGCTAGAATTTAACCTCTGCACATTATTTGCATTAAGCAGAATATCCCTGTGGCTAACACTCAGGCCTTACAGATAATTACATCTTTGTTATTTATTTATTTTTTATAGTTAAAAGTTCTTCATTAGTTAATGCCAATGTACTGCTGATGCATCTTTACCTGCTCCACACATCCTACAAGAGAAAGAAAACTCAGCTGCTTGAAATTCATTGGCCAGATTTGAAAAAATCAATTATTTGAAATCCTTGAAAAATATGCCTATTTTAAAAAGAGTGCTTTTGGGATGACTTAAAGCTGCACGAGAAAATGTTTTTACAGTAAAGTATTACATTTAATTGCTAATTAGTGTTGGAAATATCCCCTAAGCCCCAGTGGGAAAAAAACAAAAAAACAAAAACATTTTTGATACATGGATTTGCCTATTTGTCGCCCCGTGCTTTACTACAAAATCTTTATTGGCGTACAGGAGGTGACATATTTTACATATTTATAGACAAGCACTTATCTGATGTGTGCGTTATATTTATGCCATTTAAATCAGTTACTTTGATTTTGTTGGTTTTACACAAATGAAAGAATAGAAGAAGTCACAGTGTTAGATGCCACGATCCTCGATTGTTTTTCTACGTCATTTGAGCAACAGGAAACAGAATCCAGTCAATTAAAACAGTCTGCCTCTTTGTCCACTGCCGCCGGGCAGAAATCCCCTAATGTGGCTTTAAATGTTTAATAACAGACTATGATATCCAATATTGTTTAGTCACTAAGACTTCTTTTTTTTATGAGTTGTCAATTTGTTGAGATAGACATCATCTCATTTTGGACTGGCTCTGTCCAAATTAAAAAAAGAAAAAGAAAAAAAAGAATGAATGGAAGCCTGTACAGTTTATCCATAATAACTAGTATCCAGAGTCCGCTTCCGGTGTGGGAAGATGGCTGCACGAATTCACGTTTGCAGCGGCCTCACCCAGTGTTGGTATCGGAGGATGGCGGTGCGAATTCACATTTGCGGCGGCCTCACCCAGTACCGTCCATGCAGTGTCCTTGTCTACATCTGCATCTACGGTTTGTCTTTGTTTGATGGCTAGGAGAGTGGGGCAGGCTAAGCTAACTGCTAGCCCATGCAGACCAGCAGTTCAGATAACGCCGAGGGCGGACTGGTGGCGGCCTCACCTGGCATTGACTGTGGTGTTTTTGATGTCATCGTGAGGAGTTCGGGGGGGGCGTGTCGAGGATGTCTGGCTGGGAGAGCTGATGCTGGATCAGCTGGGAGAGCTTGGCCTGCTTCCTCCAGTGGGCCCAGGGACCACGGCCTCTGCCTGGAGCTGTGCCTGAGCAGGAAACGCTGAGGGTAGTCAGACAGGATGCGGAAGCGGGGCGGGCTAAGCTAACTGCTAGCCCATGTAGTCCGGCGGTTCAGATAACACCGAGGGCGGACTGGTGGCGGCCTCACCTGGCATTGACTGTGGTGTTTTTGATGTCATCGTGAGGAGTTTGGGGGGGGTGTTGAAGATGTCTTGCTGGGAGAGCTGGTGCTGGATCAGCTGGGAGAGATTGGCCTGCTTCCTCCAGTGGGCTCAGGGACCATGGCCCCTGCCTGAAGCTGCGCCCGAGCAGGAAACGCTGAGGGCAGTCTGACAGGACGCGGAAGCGGGGCGGGCTAAGCTAACTGCTAGTCCATGTAGACTGGCGGTTCCGACAGTCATCCTGGCTGGCGTTCGTCCCCTTGGACAGTGTTTTTTTTTTTATTTATTTTTTTAGTTCGGATATATGTGTTAGTTTGGATATGTGTGTTCTTGTAGTTTTTGGATGTGTTTTTGTGTTTGTGTCGCACTGCTGTGGGCTGAGGGAAATGGCATTTTGTTTCATTTCATGTATGTAAGTACATGAAGTGAAATGACAAAGTATTCCTGATTCCTGATAGTAACCTCATTTTTGATGTAGAGAAATCAGCAGATGACTTTTTGGTCTTCCCACGATTTCTGGGCATGCCAGGACTGGTATGACATTTTAATTCACTACATCACCATGGTGACAGGCATGGGCACAAGTCCATGAATACTGGGATGGCATCCAGCGCTTTACCTGTGCCCATGTCCATAGGGTTAGTGGTTGCATCAGGAAGGGCATCCGACGTAAAACTTTGCCAAATCATTATGCGGCTTGACAAGACCATACCGGATCGGTCTAGACCTGGGTTAACAACGACCCTCACAGGGTACCGATGGAAACTGTAAAATCCGCTGTGGTGACCCCTGAGAAACAGCGAACAAGCCGAAAGAAGAAGAAGAAGAGCAAGAAGAAGAAGAAGAAGAAGAAGAGCAAGAAGAATAAGAACCTGATTTTTGAGCATCACCTTTGGACAAGTTATTAGGTCTGTTGAGTCTTCTTTTATGTTTTTTGGTCCTCTGGATGCATTTATGTGTGTGTCTGGCATACAACCAACACTCAACATGTGGGGGCTTCATTTTTTTTCCCACAGGGGCCAAGCAGTTTGATTTGTTGTTCATACATAACAATGTGTGTAGTGTTTAGCATACTCACCCCGAAACACAGGCAGTGGAGAGATAGAGAGGACAGGCAGAGACAAAAGGGAGAGAAGGCTCTCTCTTTGTCAAGTCCCAGTTCAACCCGCCATCAATAGATTTTTTTTTCTTTCTAAGTCCAATAAGAGGATACAGAATCTCCTTTTCCCTCCTCCTCCTCCTTTCAGTTATGCTTCCTTTCCCTTTATTACCATGCTTACAGCTTGTTGGCTCTGCACACCCACCCCAACCAACCCCTGTGCTTTATTTTCTTAAGGTTGAAGACCACATTGGCTTTAAGGGAGATGGCACCGAGGAGCGAGGGGAGGAATTCTGGGAAGATGTCACCGAGTGCACCGCCATAAGAGGATCAGACATGCAAGAGTGAAGGAGAGCCCTTAAGTGTTTCAAAAGAAAGAACAAAGGCTGAATTATCATTTAATCCCACCCTGGTTAGTACGAGGAGAAGAGAAAGAGGAGGAGGAGAAGGAGAGAAGAGGGGTTCATTTGTGGCCAAATGTGGATCTTAGATAGGACCGGTGTCAGACAATGGCTGGTGGCGTGAGAAGAGGGGGGACTACGGCGGAGGGGTCATCCCTCCATCTGCAAGCCAGTAAACAACAGCAGAGTCACTCGAGCAGAACAGGTAGAGAAGTTCTTCGCTGACATCATCCCCTAAAAGAGAACCCATCTGAAAATGATTTTTTCTTTTTTTATCCTTTTTCATTTTAGATACAGTGAACAGTAGGGAAATGAAAGGAGGGAGATGGGGAGAAAGGCTACAGTGGTGGGTGAACCAAAAAATTGGACTTGCTGTAAGTCATCTACGCTGCGCAGGCCACTTTCTTTCAAAGGCACTTCTTTGACTTGCAGTATATCAAGTCGGAGAATTTACATTATTTTCCTTGCATGGAGTGAAGTACTTTTTCATAGAATTTTCAGCTGCGTCTTGAGTGTCGTCTGTGAGAAACCAGACTTTACTTGTGTGTACATGTCAAAAATGCAGAGGCTGTCAGGCTTTTTAGATATCCTGCAGATCATAGCTTGCTGCGTCCTGTGCGTCCTGGCCCAAGAGTCAGGCAGCATTCATATGGTTGGCTGGGTTTCATTTCCAAAATGGCCCAACGTCACAACATTGCCCTGACAAAAGTTAAACATGATTCACTGTAATGCACTCAGATAAGGACAGAAGTAATGCATCTCATTGAGTGCCGGCCTTTTTGTGTCATTATGAGAGGGCTTCACAGATAAAGGGAGAGGGAGAGATAGTGTGTGTCTGCCTACCCAAGTGCATGTGTAAGCATGTGCATATGTTCTTGCACAAGTGTATATCTGTGTGTGTGTGTGTGTGTGTGTGTGTGTGTGCACTCTTGCATGTGTGTGTGTGTGTGTGTGTGTGTGTGTGCTCTTGCATGTGTCTGTGCTCTTGCATGTGTGTGCGTGTCTGTGTGTGTGTGTGTGTGTGTGTGTGTGTTTGTGTGGAGGACTCCTATCATGTGTGTGTGAGGACTCTTATCACGTGTGTGTGTCCGTGTGTTATTCGCATGCCCAGCGAACGACTCCCACGAAAAGTCCTCTACGGCCAACTACGCCTTGGCCAACGCATTGCTGGTGGGCAGAAGAAGCGGTTCAAAGACCAAATGAAGACCACACTAAAAAGATGTCAGATCAACCCCTCTTCTTTGGAGGAACTTGCTTTCTGCCGCACAACCTGGCGCTCTCACATCTCAGAGGGAGTGAAGTACATGGAAAACCAGCACACACAACACCGTGTAGCAAAGCGTGCGAAGAGGCATGCTCGCAAAGCTACCACTACCCCCTCCAGCACCACTTTTACATGCCCGGTCTGCAACCGCAACTATGCATCCAGGACCGGACTATTCAGCCACCAAAGGACCCACAAATAGAAGAAGATGGTCATCATCGGGCACGATGGACAACCAGCAAGCAAGCAAGCAAGTGTGGAGGACTCCTATCACGTGTGTGTGAGGACTCTTATCACGTGCGTGTGTCCGTGTGTGTGTGTGTGTGTGTGTGTGTGCACTCTTGCATGTGTGTATGTGTGTGTGTGTGTTTGTGTGGACGACTCCTATCACGTGTGTGTGTGTGTGTGTGTGTGTGTGTGTGTGTGTGTGTGTGTGTGTGTGAAGGACTCCTATCACGTGTGTCCGTCCGTGTGTGTGTGTGTGTGTGTGTGCACTCTTGCGTGTGTGTGTGTGTGTGTGGAGGACTCCTATCACGTGTGTCCGTCCGTGTGTGTGTGTGTGTGTGCACTCTTGCATGTGTGTGTGTGTGTGTGTGTGTGTGTGTGTGTGTGGAGGACTCCTATCACGTGTGTGTGTGTGTATGTGTGTGTGTGTGTGTGTGTGTGTGTGTGGACAGCTCCGTCCCTGACAATATCGCATGTGAACATGAAACATTGACTCACAGAGGAGTAGGCCCCTGATACCCACTGTCAAATTAATAAAATGCGGATCTGACTCTTATTTCCTGTGGAGGGAAAACATCGTAAACAAAAAAACCAGAGGTTTTCTTTGATCAGCAATGTAAAATGTTCTCATCCATCACTATTAAGGAAACGTAGAGACGTGGCCATGACCAGATTTACATCTGAGGGAAGGTAAAAATGAAAACATGCACAGGTACCCTTTAAGTACAATGTTAAATCCTCTACTCCCGCCCGAAAACATACAACCCCCCTAGGCACACAGTTGCAAGTGCCCAACACTGTAATACCTCCTTCAGAGGAATGCTAACAAAGCTGATGGATGTCCTGCTTTTGAGCATACAGCTCCCATGATCCCTTTCATTGTTATGGGAGGATTATCGTTTTCTCTTTGTCATGACATTTTTGGCTGCCCAGGTCATTTTAATGATAAAGTGCTGATACAAACGTACCCCAAGCAAGAGGGAAGGACATTAACAAGGAGACAAAGCATTGTTTAATTTTTTTTTCTTCTTTCACATGATGTTGGTGAATGATGGATGAGTTCAGGGAGGCAACATGACAAATGAAAGGAAAAACCTGTGTTTGACCCCTACAGCGAGGGGGTCCGGGGGCTCTGTTATACTTTGCGGGGCATTTTCCTGGCATGGATTGGGTCCACTAGTCCCCTTAGAGGGAAGGGTCACTGCAAATCAATACAAAGTTATTCTTAGTGATCACCTTTATCCTGTGATGAGACATCGCTATCCTGACAGGAGGGGTCTCTCCCATCTCATGACAATGCCCCTATCCACAGGGCACGAGGGGTCACTGGGTGGTTTGATGAGGATAAAAATGATGTAAATCATATGCTACGGACTTCACAGTCATCCAGATCTCAACCCAGTTGAACACCTGTGGGACATGAGGGGAAAAAAAAGGAAGAGTAAGAGGTGACATAAAAAAGACGAGAGAGAGAGAGAGACTCTTAAGTATTGGTTCCCTGTCATACTCCACCTTAGCCATTTCTTGAGCCTGTCAGTGAAACGACCTTCCTCTTATCCTCCTTACTATTTCTCTTTGGCTGATTAGACACCATTGGCATAATCCTTTCGCACTTCAATTTTGGGTTTTCCAAGCCCCCTCACTGCGTATTACTTTTATTACTAACTGTGAGACTCCATGAAGCTTTCTGGTACCTGTGGACATGTGTGGAAATTGCTGCAAAACACCAGTCTAAATGTAAATGGGCTCTGGTAATTGTTATCTTGTGAGTAGACTTTCTCTCATTGATTGCTCTTTTTGGGGTATTCTGAGTTCTTTTTTTCTCCATAATTTGAATTTAATGCCCAAGACGCGTGGCAAAATTGGGAATGTAGCCTATAACTTGTTAAAAGTATTTATTTTTGGTGTGTTTTTTGTGTGCTTCCAAGGGTAACAAGATAATGACATTGTTTAGTTTGTATAAGCCCTGCACACCATGAGACCGTGTTTGATATCTTTGCCCATTTTTATTTTTTTATTTTTTTGCAACGGTAGCATCCTCACTCTTGTAATGTTATACTCCGAACTGTACCAACACCCCCACAGATTCAATGGGCATCATTTCATTGTTTCCAAGGATCTTCTCTTGCAATATCTGTGTCTCTATCTGTTCTCAATTTGCTGAATCTTGGCTGAAACTTGCATCCCATGAAAACCATATTTTCTTCAGCAATCTTCCATAAATCATCCATGATCATTCATAATCATCCGTAGGGTGTCTGGGCTCAGCCTTAGAGATAGGGTGAGGAGCTTGGACATCTGGAGGGAGCTCGGAGTAGAGCCACTGCTCCATCGCATCGAAAGGAGCCAGTTGAGGTGGTTCAGACATCTGATTAGGATGCCTCCTGGGTACCTTCCTTTGGAGGTTTGTCGGGCACGTCCAACTGGGAGGAGACCCCAGGGTAGACAGTAGACCCAGAACTAGCTGGAGGGACTACATGCCCAATCTGGCCTGAGAACGCCTTGGGATCCCCCAGGAGGAGCTGGGGGGCGTTGCTGGGGAGAGGGACATCTGGAGTGCCCTACCTAGCTTGCTTCCACTGCAACCCAACCCCAGAGAAGCAGCTGATGATGAGATGAGATGAGACGAGATCTTTCATAAAACACTTGGAATGTATTGACATGAAAACAATTGTTGAAGAAAAACCAGAAAGAAAAAAAACTGGGATGGTGGTGATGCTTACTTTGAATAAAGACAATGTCAAACTTGCACAACAACAGGACAGGATGTTGTGTTGCTGTTAAGCCCACTGAGGCAAATTTGTAATTTGTGATATTGGGCTATACAAATAAAATTGATTTGATTTGATTTGATTTGGTTGCAATATCATAAATTCAGTTAACTGGATAGTCCTTATTTGCCATATTAAGTTTGGTTTATCCCTACTTCACCCTACCCTCTTCTTTAATCTCACCCCACCATTTCTCTCTCTGTTTCTCTCTCTCTCTCATACAGATAACCACCTCAGAGCACTGCCATCTCCCTCTGCGACATGCTTCATGCGCCCAGGGAGCCACCACTGATAAGCAACACCCCTTGTCCAGAAAATGATTTCAGGTCTCCAAAGCAGAACTATCCACAGAGGACAATCTCCACAAAGCTGCCACGCATGAGTTGGTGAGCTGTCTCATTGATCTGCCTTTCTCTCACAGTCCAGCTCGGGCATTCACTCTTGTTTGCCACGCCTTAGCAAGTCCACTTTTGGAAAACATCGGCCCCTGGGAGAGGTGGAGGAGATTTTTAAAACTCTCACTTCTCACAGAGAAATAAACTTTTGTTGCGGTTTGCCACTGCAGGCTACACGCAATGACGTCAGGCGATGGTAATAAAGTAGAACTTGCAGAGGGAAGAGTGCGTGGGAGTTTACACGCTGTACAACTCTGAGATGGAAGGGGGCAATCTGGCATTGTTGCTTATGCGGTCATTAATCTCTGTGCAAGTGCATAAATTTACTTAAGTCCGTGCGTGTGTGCTGTCCAATATCATGAATATGCATATGCCTTCATGCATAGACAATAGACAAGCAATCATCATTGTCACATCTGTGCTGTGTGAGTGTTAGAGGTTTAAATGTACACACACACACACACACACATACATCCCTTACTCACCTTGCTTCTTGAGATGACAGATGTGTTACAATGTTACAATGCTGCTGCTGAATGAAATTGTAACATTGTAACATCGGCATGTGTTACACTGTTACAATGATACAATGCTGCTGCTGAATGAAATTGTAATATTGTAACATAGACACGTGTTACACTGTTACAATGATACAATGCTGCTGCTGAATGAAATTGTAACATTGTAATATAGACACGTGTTACAGCGAAGTAACCAGGCTGAAGTTCTCATCAGATGCTTTTAACTCCCTCCCCTTCACACCCCAATTCCACAGATCCATCTCCCACCAAGGCATCCCCCCATTGTCCCGCAGACCTTCACACTACTCACCTCTACTCCTCTCAGTGTTGGGGGGGGGCGGGTAACCTGTAGTCACGTTACTCATCTTCATAACAAACTATTATGAGACTCATTGTTTAGATTTCTGTCACTGACCTATCCACCTAATTGCATTATATGAAGGATTTCAACAAATTTATTCATGGGGTGCATTAAAACTGAAATTTATCATCCACTCAAATAATGCTTTGATATAAATGACCATGTCTACCCCTTTTTGCCTTGTTATTATGCACATGTGCAAAAACTACAACAGCAGGAAAAGAGTGCTAGAGACATGTGAAGCCAGAAGGAAAGGCCCCCCCCCCCTTTTTTTTTTCTCCCCAATTGTACTTGGCCAATTACCCTATTTTCCGAGCTGCCCCAGTCGCTGCTCCACCCCATCTGCTGATCCAGGTAGGGCTGCAGATTGCCACATGCATTCTCCAATACATGTGGAGTCACCAGTCACTTCTTTTCACCTGACAGTGAGAAGTTTCGCCAGGGGGACATAGTGAATGGGAGGATCACGCTGTTCCCCCAGTTCCCTTCCCCCCTGAACAGGCACCCCGATTGACCAGAGGAGGCACTAGTACAGGACACAGGACACTTACCCACATCTGGCTTCCCACCCGCAGACACAGCTAATAGTGCCTGTAGGGATGCCCGACCAAGCTGGAGGTAACATGAGGATTCGAACCGGTGATCCCCGTGTTCGTAGGCAACGGAATAGACTGCTATGCTACCCGGACGCCCCCAGAAAGAAAGTTTAAGAGTGGCAGAAGGGACTTGATGCTTCGATGGGTGGAGGTACATTCAATATTTTGAATTTATTGCACATAAAACCAAGAGTATTACCACGAATTGCAAGTTATACCAGGCTCAGACACACCTGTCTGCTGCTGTAAATTCAAGGAGCAATGTGCACAACCACTTAATAAGACACCATGACAGCATGAAATTCAGGGTGAAAGATCCCCATCCCCAAGCCCCTATATAGAGACTCAGAATGTCCCCAACCTCTGCAGCACAGGCTGAAGTTTTCTCCAGGGAGAAATGAAGATACAAGATACATAGTGGAGGAAATGCTTTCTGTTTCTGTTGAATGACTGTCTTTCAGACAAATACTGAACACTCCCACTGGACTGGCAAAAGGGTGCCGTCATCAGACAGAAAAAAAAACAAAACTTTTGCAAGTTATTTGTAGAAATGTAATGCTGACATGGGAAGCTGAGCTTAAAAAGCTGTTAAGGGCTTATAGTGTCTTTCCGCTACCCCAGACATTTGGACATGCCACAATAAAAGCTTCCTTAAAATGACAGCCAGCTGGATTAACCCCTGTACTTTTTCTACATGAAAAAGATGCTATGGCCTGTGTAAGAATAAAAGGATAGCACACTTTTTCTGTTTCCAAGGCTTTCTGTGGGTTTTAAATTGTAACTCAATAGTAAAGTAATGAATTGGATAACTACCCCAAAACAACCGTATATATATATATATATATATATATATATATATATATATATATATATATATATATATATATATATATATATATATATATATATACAGTTTCTTTCCATGGGCTGTTATTCAAATGAACTCTTAACACTGTCAATAAATCAATTTTGTGTATACTGTACTGTACATTGTACGTATACTGGTACGCTCTTTCCTGTCCCTCTACCTCAGGCATGTATGTAAGTAACCTGCTAACATCTATTTCAGCATCTCTGATATATTATCTGCACCATTGCACTTTATCACCTCTTATTTCACCTGTATAAGTCAATCCTTGTGTTTATATCTGAGATTGTTGTGTTGTAGTGTTGTTATTCTATGTTAAGTACACTGAGAGCCACAAAACCAGAGTCAAATTCCATGTAGTGCAAACCTACATGGCCAGTAAACATGATTCTGATTTTCAACTATCTTTTCCAGGGAGTAATGTATAAAGTGATTCCATTACAGTTGAGAGAAAGTAATACGTAATCCATTAGTTTGTTTGAGTAACTACTCCAACTCCTGTTCACTTTGCCCTTTGCAGAAAGTGAAAATTCACTTCGTTTTCCGTGTCATTGCTGTGTGGCGCTGTGGCCTCGTGCTCAGTGCCACTGCTGGTAGATGACTGGGTGGGTGTTGTCTGCAATGTTGCAATGTTTTTTATTTGCGCACTGGGACCTGTTTGTGGGTTGAGGATCACATTGCAGTGATGTAAAGCCTGGATGGCAGAGAGGGGGATGAGTCAGGTTCCTTGTGCGTGTGTGTGTAGTGCGTGCGTGCATGTGTGTGTGTGTGTGTGTGTGTGTGTGTGTGTGTGTGTGTGTGTGTGTGTGTGTGTGTGTGTGTGTGTGTGTGTGTGTGTGTTAATGCTCCTGCACAGACATAAATTCAGAATTCAAGTGTGGGAGCATTTTATGTTAACAAAGTGGTACATCAAATAACACTTCAATCTATAAACGAAATGGCCATTTCAAACGTTGAGTATGTAAAGTGGATCTCATAAGATTGAAAACCTGGATGACCATGATGGATAAGCTCTCTACAAACACAGAGGACAGTTGTTTGGTTGATAAATTTAATGAGTGGATTTTACGTGGCTCTCAGATGTATCGCCTACTGCTTCCCAGTTAAGAGCATCGTTTATTTTCTTTTGAAAACTTTGAAGCATTAGCAAACGCGGAAATATTCTGCAGAATCATGGCAGCAAAATTAAAAAGAAAGCAAGTTCACAAAATTGTTAGATTTGTAGCACCACAGAATTCACTGCCAACGTTTGCCCCTTTGCAGAAATATAAATGATATTTATCTCCTTGGCTGAATTTTAAATTTTAGTTTATTTTTTTAATTTATTTTATTTTTCCCCCATTTTCTACCCAATTGTAAACGGCCAATTACCCCACTCTTCCGAGCCGTCCCGGTCATTGCTCCGCCCCCTCTGCCAATCTGGGGAGGGCTGCACACTACCACATGCCTCTCCGATACATGTGGAGTCGCCAGCCGCTTCTTTTCACCTGACAGTGAGGTGTTTCACCAAGGGGACATAGCGCATGGGAGGATCACACTATTCCCCCCAGTTCCCCCTCCCCCCTTGAACAGACGCCCTGACTGACCAGAGGAGGCGCTAGTGCAGCGACCAGGACACATACCCACATCCGGCTTCCCACCCACAGACACGGCCAATTGTGTCTGTAGGGACGCCCGACCAAGCCGGAGGTAACACGGGGTTAGTTGGCAAGTTTGCCTTAAAAAAAAGAAAGAAAAAAAGCATAGTAGACAATGCTAACAATAATAGCAGCATCTTTTATTGAAAATAAGGCTTATACATAGACTTTTTTTTCTCCAGTGTGTCCATGTGGCGCCACTAGCTAGCTACAACATAAACTGTTCCTCCTTCTCAGTATTATCAATGCCGGGTGAAAGCTAAAATTCAATATGCTGAGCAAACGTTCATAGGATGTAGCGGCCATGCTTTTTATATTAGTCCCAAATCAGAAAGGCAGACAGTATTCTTAGGACTCCAAAAAAGCTATTTCTTCTCAAGGGTGAAGTGAGCTTGATTTGATTAAACTTGATGCCTGCCTATCTGACATCTTTTAAAGCCCCTGGCATCAGTGCCATCTGTGTCATCAAACAGACACAAAATACCAGTTTTATTGCCGCTGCTGCTTGCTGGGCTGGTGGAGTCAAAGGTCAGCAGTTTTGTGCTGTGTTGACTCACAAAAGAGGCAAGCTCTGCATATGTGAAAAGGTCTTTTATAGGCATTTACTTCCATGTAAGCTCTTAAGTTGACTTAAGTAGTAACACGCACACACACACACACACACACACACACACACACACACACACACACACACACACACACACACACACAAGTTCAAGAACACACAAAAATTGACCAGCAGACTCGCACACCATATCAAGCCAAGGAAATCCTATCTGTATTTACTGATAAGCAATGACAACTGAGTGGGTCATGGGGCCTGGCGACTGCTCTGTTTGTTCGAGGACTGCTGTGCACTGTGCCCATGAAGCCTCTTTCATGGGATGTAACATTGTTGGGTGGGGGATTTAAGATGTGATAAGGTAATTGACCCGTGTTTTGACAGGAGTCTCACTGGTCCCTGATCATAGGAGCGCTGCTGGGTCTGCTGTCACAGAGGTTAACAACCAGGTGTCCAGACGGTGATTAAAGGTTTATATGGGAAACCCAAACCCTGATTTATCAAATGATCTCAGTGGCCCAGCATGGACTCCTCGCTGCCCATCTTATCCTACGCCTCTTCTCAAATCCTGTTCTCCTCATCAGTCTCCTCTGTCTCGAGACCTTCACAGTACATGGGGGAATTGTAATCCTCCAGACAGCAATCCTATTTTTCAGTATGCTCCCTCTTGTTCATGATGTAGCGTGCATAGACATTAAAACGGGCCGGAGCCGGGGGGGCTGCTACAGGACTTTAAATATGGTGTATGGCGCACTAAATTGGGAATTTCCCCTCACAGATTCTGAATGTTTATGAGCGAACTTATTTCAACAGAGGACAACTGCTTTAGCCGTCGTGTCTGGGAGAGAAGCTGCGTTCACCATTATGTGCAAAAAAAAAAAAAACCTGAATGATATAATTGTTATGAGCCGCACCATAAATGTAGCATTGTTCCAGCTAGCATTACCGAGGAAGAAAAACTCCTTCTTTTTTTTTAACAGCATCCTGAGATGCTGAAAAGCCTAATCCAGACTCTTTTATAAGGTCTTAAAACCCTGACCATATCGTCATGGCCTGGAAAACCCTCCCAGAGACGGGGGTTTTATATGCAGGAGCTGGCTGCCGGATAAGGCTGGCTGCTTACCGTTCTCACCACGGGGTGAACCTGTTCATAACCAAATTTCTGCCCCTTTCAGTTAGATGCGTTAATGTGAATAACACATAAAAAAAACCAAAAAAAACCAAAACAAAGCCAAACCGATATATAAAAATTACACCTATCTCTTCCTCTGGTGCTTTTCCTCACGACCATTAAAATTCAAAGAAATAAAAGAGAGGAAAGATGCATCAATAAATTGCTACCATTTGGGCCCCTTGTAGCTAAACGGCTCGCTATCCTGTAATAGCTACACCCCCCCCCCCCCGAGACCTTTTCAACTACTCCATTCCTACTGTCTTTCTGCATATACCTCATTGGTGTTGCTCTTGCATCTCGGGGAAGAGAACACATACATAATTAATAGTTTTTTTTCTTTTCTCATCTTTTTATTTATGCATTTTTTATACTATTTGAAAGGCAAGCAAATTGGGGCAGGTTAAGGCTTTATATTGCCTCCGGCCTGGTATGTTCTAATACTGTTCTTTTATCCATCTAACCTTGTCTCTGTTGACCTGTCTCGTGCCCAATCCACTAAACCCAAAGGATGCTTATTTTTAGATTATATTTTCGGGGATTTAGATGAGTGAAGCGTGGTCACTTGGGACCTGTCCACGTTTGGAGTTAAGTCTCCTTGCTGTTCAAGACAATGGGGATGAACTGTGGGTGGTCACGTCTCGTAGTGCCAGGCCACTGGTCTGGTCACAGTCTCGGATAAATATATCACAGCTGTAATATCTGTCTCATAAAAATTCTTCAGCGACATCTGTGACTGGAATACAGGTTCAGACCAGGAGATCAACTGCAGTGTGCACTCAAGTAAAAGAAACTCATGAAAGGAAACGCTATAGTGGCTGGAGTGGGGAGACCAAACGTTTTTTGCTGGCAGACAGAGAGGCAGGATTTGTCTCATTCCCACTTCAGCCGGTCCCTATATTTTTCTTTTTTCTTTTTTCTAACTCAGGCATGGAGTAGAAGTGGGAGATTGAGTTACTCTGATTAGGAGATTACAAAGGCTGACGTGCCAGGATAAGGGCTGGGCGGGCCATGTTGGATGTAACCCAAGCCAGGAACCAGTCTGCAGGTTAATTGGTGGGATTAGGGGGACAGGTGTTCGTGCCTTGTCAGGGGGGTACGGATGGCTGCTCTGGTGTAGCATAAAATTGCTACGTTAGCAGTGCTATTGTATCTCTTCTCAGTATGTAGCATGCACTTAGCCGAGGTAATCTCAGGTTGTCTCACAAGGCTTGAAGATCTTTTACACGTGTACCAGTCTGTATTTGCTTATCAACAAATTGATTGGTATTGTCTTCCAATCCCATTTTGACACCGGCCAATTCAGGTATGAGCAAAAGCACAATTTAGTCATCATTTGGATAGACTTTGTTTTCTTCCCAAACACACAGATATGGAAAAAAACAAAACAAAAACAAAAAGACATTCAGCTCAAATTGTCCTGATCTGAAAGGCTAATGTTTTGGGAAGGAGCGGATTAAGATAAGACTTTAATTTGCTGCATCTTTCAAGACTGTTGTGTACACAAGCCTGGGAGATTAGTCCCTGGCAAACAACTGCTCAATTAAGAAGTGAAGATAAAGTGGAAGTACGGGAGGGGAAGGGGGGGTGTGTGCCGCCATGCTCACAGAGAGCAAACAATATAAACAGAGCAGGTTGCCACTATTACAGTCCATTTGTAAAAGGGTAATTAAAGGTCTTCGCTAAAACCTAGTCCTCGTTTGTTTATTGCCATGGAAGACAGACCTATGCAGCTGCTGTACTTTGGGTTTGAGTCATATAACAGATGCATTTGGTTTTTAAGTGAAACTTACCCTTACTTGAAAACCTCAGTTCTCCGTTGCTATGACTGCCGGGCTTTTGTTTTACCTTCAACCTGAAACAAAACGCCTCAGCAGAGCCTCTTAAAGATTACCGTGACCATACCACAACAGGGCCATTTGGCCAAGGTGGACAATCACAATGCCTGAGGATGCTCCTCTGCCTTTGAAACAACGACTGGCTATCCCCCCCCCCCCCCCCCGTGCTCCCCTTCTGTTCCCTCCATCCCAATTCTACACTTGCCCTCTCTATTCCGTCGTGGTCCTCCTCCTTTCCACCAGTCCTGATGAAAATCCGCAGACCTTTCCCAGGTCAAAATCAAAGCAGTGAACCGCACCGCCTCGGGAATCAGCTTGGAGAAAGAAAGAGTCTCATTCACTATCTTTGGCAGCTCCTACTCTTTCATTGCTTTAGCTGCTTTTTTTTATTCTCTCTCCCCCTCTGGTGCCGTATGGGGCTTTTAAAACTTCATAACAGGTTTACAGCAAGGCAGATTCATTTAACGTTACATTACACAACAGGAGCCCTGGCTTGCTGCCTCTTAAGCGAGAGGATGGGGAGGAGGAGAAGTGACAGAGATGTGGCCGAGGCCCAGCGCTCTCAGCCCACTCAGAGACAAGCTCCTGTGCGTTCCTCAGCAGCCAACAATAGGAACCTCAGCTCCAGGTTGATAATCCCTGCCATGTTTTATGTGCTCATTAAGTATGGATTCATAATCGCGTTAAGTGCTTGGCAGGACTACCTAACAAGACAAGGTGGGAGGCGGAGCCGATGTGTAAACAAAGCACATAGTGTTACCTCATCTTTTACTGCAAGACCTCGTCCAGGGAGTTGATATAACGTATAACTGATGCAATGAATGACTAATGAATACACTGATGTAATTAGTCCTATATCATATGTCACTATGTAAGCCTACGGGCGTGTTGACTTGTCATCACCTTGCAAACGTTCAATGCAAGTGGATGAGGGGCCATTAGAGGGACACTTTAATCTAAGTCACTTTACATGATGAGATAATTGAGTAAAGAAAGCATCAGGGGGAATCAAAACTCTGAAAGTGTTGGTGGTTCCCTGCCAAGGTACACACGATCACTAATACGCAAAAAAGATATTTGGTTTTCTTTGGTGATGAGTACTGTGTATTGGGAAAAACAGAATTACTCAAAGGCATTCAAAAATGTTGTTCCCCTGGATGTTCAGCAACACCCAAACTATAGGATCTATTACGGGGAAATCTTGGGGGGGGGGCACCCGGGGGGCCCCGCCCTCTCCCATTTGGCACCAGTGTTGAATGTCCATCCTTCAATTGCATAATTATACAGTAACATAAGATCATATGCTAGAATGAAATAATGGTAAACATACCTTAATTTGGTTACATTTTCAATCATGGATATTCGGATTGATATTCACTGTAAACATTTTTAAATGATCCTCATGTATGTATGTGTGCATGCATTTATGTATGTATGTATGTATGTATGTATGTATGTATGTATGTATGTATGTATGTATGTATGTATGCATCATATGTGTGTATGTATATGTGTATATATATATATGTGTGTGTATATATATATGTGTGTGTGTGTATATATATATATATATATATATATATATGCATGTATGTATGTATATATGTATGTATGTATGTCACTGTCTGTCCATCATACCCACCCAGATACAATCTTATAAACTTTCTCTAGTGTCCAAAAATGTTTCAGCAATATAAGGATGCCTAGTTCAATGCGTACTTGAACGTCTTATCCTTCTGCCCATCTTAATCTTCATTGCATGAGAGAACATTTTCTGACATCTCACAAACAGCCCTATGGTGTATAACACCTCCTGCTCACATATGCACATTTTTGCTCATATCTGATTGATGTTTGACAGCCATGAGCCTCATAAAGATTAGTTGAGAGCCCCTGTTAAACAGGGTGATCAGTATGCTCACTGATGGGTGAGGGCTCCATTAGGGAGAAATTAGAAAACTCAAGAATAGGAGTAGCAATAATGGCTGATATTAGACCTCTAAATCATGGGGCCTCTAAAACCTTATCACTCCCCAATCCTTCCTGCATTCCCCTTTTCTTTCTCTTTGTCTCTCTCCCTTTCTTCCTCTTGCCCACACACAACTCTTCTTCGAGCCCTCATCGGATTTAGAGAACTCGATCAGTCAGCCTTCTCTCTGTAGGCTTCCGGTCTGACCTGTTGAGAAATCAAGCCCCTTTCCCTCACAGCTCCAAAACATACCGAGAGAGAGGACGATACACTATCTACAATGTCTAGACTGGGGGATTCATGTTATTAATTTTGCAGAAAGACTGCAGAGAAGCTCAAACCCATGGGCTGTGTGTGTGTGTGTGTGTGTGTGTGTGTGTGTGTGTGTGTGTGTGTGTGTGTGTGTGTATGTGTGTGTATGTGTGTGTGTACATACACACAGGGAGTTGTGATGTGTCTAGTGCAGCAGTGTGTAGTTGGAGGGAAGGTGCATGTGTTCTTCCAACCCGCTTGTGTCCTTCCTGCCCTTAGCTTGCTGCCGCTGGCTAGCCTTTGTGGCGAATAGGGAAGCGTCCTAGCGTGTAAGCCTTCCCTTGCCAGTACATAGCCTCTCCTTCACCAAGACTCCTGCCAGGCCTCCCCGTGGCCACACATGGTAACTGGGGTCTTGCGGCCCCAGGCTAACTTGGCAGGGGATCTCGGAGCAGCAGTGAGCCCCAGAGATATGGTGTGCAGGCCCACCCTGGTGGACACGCCCTGGCACCTATCAACCACTGCCCCGCTGCCTTGTGGGTGAGTCTGGAAGACATAAGGCTAAGGGAGCTTACCCCAACAGAAAAGCAAGCTGTGGCGGCATGCTTTGAGGCGGTTTCCAAAAAACTGGATTTCCGGCAGCCCCCTGCAGTTGTGTGGAGGTGCCGGTCGTCTAGGGATCCCCCTTGCCATCGGAACCATCTCCTCTACAATCAAGTCATGTGGCGTTGGGAGAAGCGCACCCCCCATGCCACTTTAAAAACCATCTCTGCGCAGGTATCTTCTGCTATCTGAGTCCTCAAAGGACCCACAAATAGAAGAAGATGGTCATCATCGGGCACGATGGACAACCAGCAAGCAAGCAAGCGTGTCTCCCAATGCAATGCTGACAACAACAAAAAAAAAGTCGACAGGCCAAACACCACATTATCAGTGAAGATGTTCAATGTAAAGAGTAAACAAAGCCTAGCTGGCACTTTTGTAAAAGGGTAAATATTCTGCTCCTCAGGACCAACCACCATCCAAACATTTCAATGTGGAGGAGTTTTGCTCTAAAATAAATAATCCTCCGTCTGAAAAAGGGACATCAAGGCTTAAAAATATTCAACATTTTCTTTGAATTTCATGAATCCCAAGGAGCTTGAATCCGTAGCTGACACTATGAAACTTTATTTTTACAGACTACATCCTTTATTTTTTGATGTTTTTTTCCCCCTTTTTCCTCACCAATTGTATCCAGCTAATTACCCCACTCTTCCGAGCCATCCCGGTCACTGCTCCACCCCCTCTGCCGATCCGGGGAGGGCTGCAGACTACCACATGCCTCCTCCGAAACATGTGGAGTTGCCAGCCACTTCTTTTCATCTGACAGTGAGGAGTTTTACCAGGGGGATGTAGTACATGGGAGGATCACGCTATTCCCCCCCAGTCCCCCCCCAACAGATGCCCCGGCTGACCAGAGGAGGTGCTACTGCAGTGACCAGGACACATACTCACATCTGGCTTCCCACCTGCAGACACAGCTAATTGTGCCTGTAGGGACACCTGAACAAACCGGAGGTAACACGGGGATTCGAACCGGTGATCCCCATGTTGGTAGGTAATGGAATAGACTGCTACGCTACCCAGACAAGCCCTGACTGCATCCTCTTTATTTTAGTGATATTGAATGATAAATGGCATGTCATTTTTCTGTCCCTCTTAGGTCTTGGAATAGAAAATAGCCCTTCCAGGCATTTATTGAGAGAATATTCAAAACTCAAAACGTGGTTGTGTATTTGCTTAGTCACTCCTTTCCTCCTAAATCAAAGGCCATTTGACATCATCATATGCCCTTTGATTTATGAGGAAAGGAAGCAGTCCTGCTTCACAGCCTATTGATTTGCTGATAGAAAACTAAACAGATTATATACCAGTGCCATTCACCATAATGTTTTATTCTCATATAAAACCTGTCTGTCTTTTTTATTTCACTTTCTTTTTACACAGGATCATATTTCATTAAAGAGAGTAGTGCGATGAAAGGCCGTGTGATTGGGTCATTTCATGTGTGGGCTTTATTAGAAAACCCATGTGGGTGTTCAATATAATGGGTTGACTGATGCTGGGTCCTCTTTCCTCTGAGTGAGACCCCTTGGTTCAGGTCAGTGAGCTTACAAGCATCAAAACAAAAGTGTAACACTTAGCAAAAGCTAATCTCTGCAGGTCCACCTATTGTATGTCAGATACCTGCTGGAGGCCAGTAACGGACAGAAGGCTCCATGTGCATGATGGAGCTGCATGGAAATGCGGTCCGTAAAGCTAGAAACACTAGGTGATTTACAGGCCAATTATAGCCATGACTGACCCTGATGACAACAGATTTTTTTAAGACTGTGGGGAGTCTGCACAAAGAAGGGCAGGTCACCGTGGACAATTGGCACATGTTTTCTTGTAGCGTGCAGGAGTTTAAGATTCACATCACTCACCTCCCAATAGGCCTTTCAAGCAGTTGGGGCGGTCAGGATAAAACTGAACAAGTTTGAATTTTACGACCGCAATCTTGACAAGTCTGAGCTTATCGGCAACTGTGCACACTGCAATCCACGAAAGTCAGCTGTTAAAGCTGTGATACTGAGTCTTTCCCCAATCAATTAGAAGTTTAAAAGTCCTCTAGTGTGTTCCCAGCTTAAGTCCTAGCTCAAGCCCGACCTTTTTCCGTACTAAACATTATTAACAACCAAGAAATGATTGTTTAGCATGAAAAAAATGTTCTGCTTTTTATCCATACGGTTTTATACAGTTATACCTAGGATCTATCAGGTACAGTTTTTTGGGTTTTTTTTTTTTTTTTTTGGCTGGAACATAACAACGGGGACATGCGGTTGTCCGTGAGCGATGGAGTTTCACCATTGGTCGTATTGCTGAGTTGGAGTTTCCCCATTGGCCGTTGCTTTCTTTCTTTCTTTTTTTGGATTTTTCCCTCTTTTTCTCTCAGTTGTATCCTGCTAATTACCCCACTCTTCCAAGCTGTCCCGGTCACTGCTCCACCCCGTCTGCTGATCCGGGAAGGACTGCAGACTACCACATGCCTCCTCCGATACATGTGGAGTTGCCAGCCACTTCTTTTCACCTGACGGTGAGTAGTTTCCCCAGGGGGACGTAGCGCATGGGAGGATCACGCTATTCCCCTCAGTTCCCCTTCCTTCCCCGAGCAGATGCCCTGACCAACCAGAGGAGGCATTAGTGCAGTGACCAGGACACACACCCACGTCTGGCTTCCCACCTGCAAACGCAGCCAATTGGTGTCTGTGGGGACGCCTGACCAAGCTGGAGGTAAAACGGGGCTTCAAACCTGCGATCCCCATGTTGGTAAGCAACAGAATAGACAGCCAAGCCACCTGGATACCCTGCCATTGCTCTTTCAAAATGAATCGGCATGAACAGTTTTCTATTACGTCATCAGCTGTTCATGGAACCAATATCAAAACAGCCACTATTTAAACAGAGTTGCATTAAAACATCTGTTTAATAAATGTAGTCAAGGACCAGCCACATACTGGCTTTTAACCTAATCTTGTTTAAATTACTACAATTGACTTCTGAGCACTTAAGCTGGAGCAGTTTGCTGTTAGATCCCTTTTTCAATAATACCTAGATGGCAAATGTTGAGGGGAGAGGATGTCTCATCCATTTTCCAAGCTGGTTCGGAGATCCAAACTGACCCCTACCTCCCATCGGGTCACATGGTGTCTCCTCTATTACTGCTACTACTCTGAGGTAAAGCCAATTCACTGGAAACAAATGAACAGGCTCAGAGAGAATTAAAAGGAGCCTGTTTAGATGATGGAATAAATCTGATTATATCTGGAGGGAAGGAAATGGAAGAATCAAGAGGTAGTCTAGTGACAATTTTCACCAGATATAAGCTAACAATTATGAAGAAGTCATTTCAAAATATTAGGCAATTTTCCATTGCCTTCAAAACCAAAAGTACTTTGTTGTGGGGCAGAGGCATATCCAGGGCCCGTAGGGGCAAGTTTTACTAGGGTGAGAAGAGAAACACATTTTAAACCCACTGCAAATGCAATCGAGGAGGAAGAATTTGATTAAGAGGGTGGTAATCGAGTCAGTGTGCTATAACCAGCGGCCTTGCCCTGCAAACTGCTATTGAACAAGTGTAACGAGAGTGAATTTAGCACCCGGCGTGAGCATTTGGTTAATCCAGCTCTGTAATATAGTCCTTCCTCCCCCATCTTTCAATTATCATTATCGTAAAATGAAGCGAGGCCTGAGAAGCTCTGAATGTGCAGCAAAGTTTTATCCAATTTCCCGCTCCACGGCTTTGTGTTTTCATCTCACTTAAAGATGAATATTGAAGTGCCTACAACGCAATTTGGAGACCAGTTTCTTTCTTTCTTTATTTTTTTCCCCCTAAAATGCTGTGGGTCAATCACAAGAAGTTAATCTTTGAAGTACTACACTGTGATGAACATCTGATATCCGGAGACCAATGGAGTCTCTGTGTCTGTAACTAAAAATTGTATGAAATGATAAAATGTGTTGAAACACATTGATTAATGTAATGATGGACAGTCCCATGCGCAGAATCAAAGGCAAATACTATATCTATCTATCTATCTATCTATCTATCTATCTATCTATCTATCTATCTATAGAAACAAATACAGATACTATGACACAGTCATGCAACAATATTTCATGGGCAACTACCATAGTCAGGGGTAATTCTCATAATATACTTGGGGCGGCATGGCTCAGGAGGTTGAGCGGGTCGTCTCGTAATCAGATGGTCACTGGTTCGATCCCTGGCTCCTGTGGAGAGCGTGTCAGTGTCCTTGAGCAAGACACTTAACCCTTAACTTCTCCTGATGAGCAGGTTAGAACCCTGTATGGCAGCCTCCACCATCAGTGTATGAATGTGTGTGTGAATGTGAGGCATGCACTGAGCGGTCGGTATACTAGAAAAGCGCTATATAAATGCAGTCCATTTAGCATATTACACACACACACACGCACAGACACACACACATATATGTGTGTAGGCCCTGTGAAGGACTGGCAGCCTGTCCAGGGTGTCTCCTTGCCTGCCACCCAATGACTGCTGGGATAGGCTCCAACATCCCTCCGACCCGGACTAGGATAAGCGGTTTGGATAATGGAATGGAGTACATATTTACAGAGCATCCGTTTCCATCTCTTCCTGTCTTCTGCATTTTCCTCTGTCACACCAGCAGCCGGAATGTCTTCCCTCACCACATCCATAAACCTCCTCTTTGGCCTTTCTCTTTTCCTCTTCCCTGGCAGCTCCATATTCAGCATCCTTCTCCCAATATATCCAGAATCTCTCCTCCACACATGTCCAAGCCATCTCAATCTTGCCTCTCTTGCTTTGTCTCCAAACCATCCAACTTGAGCGGTCCCTCTAATAAAATAATTCCTAATCCTGTCCTTCTTCGTCACTCCCAGTGAAAATCGTCGCATCTTCGACTCTGCCACCTCCAGCTCTTCCTCCTATCTTTTCTTCAGTGCCACTGTCTCCAAACCATATAACATAGCTGGTCTCACAACCATCTTGTAAGCCTTCCCTTTAACTCTTGCTGGTACCCTTATGTCGCAAATCACTCCTGACACTCTTCTCCACCCACTCCACCCTGCCTGCACTCTCTTCTTCACCTCTCTTCTGCACTCCCCGTGACTTTGGACAGTTGACCCCAACAGGGGCATGCACAGACATTGTGAGGGGCAGGGGCTCAAGCCAAGTTAAAGGGCACCCCCCCAGCTCCCACCCATCCTGTTGTCGGCACACTACATCATGACACCATTAAATAGTACAGTATGTCTAAACACGCACTCATTCACACGCACAAGTGCGCGTGCACGTGCAGTCACACACACAAACACAGACTTGTGTGCTATTTGTACCTGGATGAAAACTTCACTAGGAGTAGGGAAGTAATATGAATATGAATTAGGGATAGTGAAGTCACCATCATTCAATCATGATCCCTAATTCATATTGAAGATTAAAAAAAAAACTGCACACTGTTTTACACTTAACACGCTTTATTACAGGTAACTATTTACATGATCAACCATACTAAATTAGCAACCTAATTTTCGGTATGTCTTAGAAGTTAACACTTCATTGAAAATACTTCAGCCTATTTACAATGTACACAATACTAATACACAATTTACTTACACAATAATAATCAAACAACCTAAACAGTTCTTTGTTGATGGTGGTGTCATAATTTTTGAATATGGGTTATGGATTTCACCAAGTTAACACACTTTATTGAAAGTACTTCAAACTGTTTACAATTTACAAAATACTACTACACAATTTCCACATTAAACAATACTAAATGAACAACCTAAACTAATCTTTTGTCCTCCAGTGTTCTGCCTGTGGGTGTTACAGAAAAACCTTTCTGTTTGGTACCAGTTCTTGAAATATCTTCATGACCTCATCCTTGTTGATGGGATGTCCTTCTCTATGGCTAGAAGCAGGAGATCAGAGAGTCTTTTCTATCCACAAAGGTTTCTGAGTTTAGTTTTCACCAGCTTCAGCTTGGAGAAGGAGCATTCAACAGTGGTTGTTGACACAGGTAGTGTCACATAGATCTTCAGCAACTTGAAGAGTGTTGGAAACATAGATTGGGCATTGAATGCTTGGAATATTCCCAACATTGCCTGAGCACTCTTCTTGGGGCATGTACGTATATGCAGAGTGGAAGACTCTCAACTCAGTCCATAGCTGGTCCTCCTCCTCTTGGAAACCATAAAACTCACAGAGTATGGGCAGCATCAAGTGCTTGGGCATTTGCACTTTCCTTCCACTTCAACGGATCTGTCATGCCGTGCAGTGCCAACAGGATTTTGTCAGTGTTGCCTCCTTTGCCTTGTTATCACCTCTGCAGTTCTTGAGTTAATTTGTCTATAAGGTGAAGTACAGCCTTCCTCTGTAATACTCCTCCAAAGTCTGTGGCCGGTGGTCCTCAATTGCTGATGTGGAGCAGTACTTTAGCTTCGCTGGTACCTTTCAGTGTCTTGGTTGCCGCGGGATCACCTCAGGCACCTCAATGTCTGCCATCTCTGCATGAATGCAGGCATTGCTGTAAATCTCTTTAAATTCATCTTCAGTCCTCAGTTCCTTCATTCTGCTCTGGACACCATCAACAAAAGTGTAGGCAGCTGCCAAGTCCAGGTCTTGCTGTTGGAGGGCATTCGAAGCAACTGCAGTTTCCATGAACACTGGCATTGTGGTTTCCAAGCAAAGGATGAATTCAAAGTTTAGGCACTTTAACAGCATCTTTGCTTCTCCTGCAGCCAGATCAGGTGGCTCACGCTGGGTCAGGTCTTCCAGGAATCGCACAACAGTACGAGGACCTTTCTGAGAGCTCTTAGGGCTCTTTCCCTGCACATTAGAATATTAGTTTTACAGTCCATAAAACACGTTTTACTGGCAAAAGCAAAGTTATAAATAACTTTGCAACTTTGATAAAAGGAACAGAGACAAAATACTTTATTGGCGATAAAGTGTGTAAGAACTGGTTGCTAGATATTTCAATCATAATGATTCACGTGCTAGCCTGCTGCTACTTTGAATCCAGCTTTGCAAAGAGGCACTTCCTTTGGCTGCCTCCCTTCTCTCTCTTTCTCTGTCGCCTCTTTTTAGAAGGCATTGTAACTGTAAACAATTTGCAATAGCCAATATTAGCATAATATAAGTTACAATAAAATAAAAAAAGCCACACTATCAATTTGCTCGCTGGTAAATATAATTTTAAAATAACTAGCCTCTTATACTGGAAAGTGAGGCAGCTCCCCATTAAAGCAAGTCGTTTCCCACAGTCATGTAAAATAAGTGTCTCGCTACAACTATTTGTAATGCTTAAGTTAAGGCTGCCACCAACGATTTGCTCAGCCCAGTCAGGCTAGCTGTGTGGTTTTGCTTTAGTAAATATATGCTTATTAGATGAAAACTGTGTCTCACATAGATGAAGCAACATAGCCAGCAGCTAAGTGGCATTAGCCACACGTGCGTACCGTCAACTACAAGCTTTATCTAACAAGCCATCTAGCAAGCGCTACCAAGGAGCAAAGGCAAGCTAAAGTTAAAACTAACGTGACATTAAGCTTGCTAATGTTAGCTTATCTATATAATAATAAAATACCTGCATTGCAGTCCATACATTAATATGCAGCTCTAGCTGTCTTTGCCAGAAAACAATTGCCTAATTTACCATGATTCAGTGGTCAACCTATTTGAACTGAGAAGAACGAGAGAGAACGTACATTTAACTTAAATTAATGTTAACTTACGTTAGCGTTATGAAACGCTGAGCTGAGGTAATATGTGTAACGTTAATGTCAAGCAAACGTGACACGCGTGTTATTAGCTAACATGGTAGGAGCTTTATATACAGATATATCGCTTTAACAGTTGTATTTATCATTAATAATTTCCTTAATTTAGTTTGATAAGGACTCACCTTTGACCCTTCACACACTGCTGTCAGTGCAACAACTGCGTTTGCTCAGTTCGCACACAGCTAGTGTGACATCAGTCACGTGACAATTAGCAGCTGCCTGCTGCCCTTCTCTCCTGTTGTCATTCCCCTATCATCATATTATAATGACAATGGCGATTTAATTTTGGTCTAATAACAGTAATAGTAATTATAACACTAACAGCAGCAGCAGCAAAAACATAATAATAACAACAACAACAAGCACAATACTACTACTACTACTACTACTAATAATAATAATAATGATAATAATAAAACAAATTGGTCCAGAGGGGCACTTCAGCCAATGAGGACAAAGGGGCAGTGGCTCGAGCTGCCATAGCCATGATGTCTGCACGTCTATGGACCCCAAGTATTTAAACTCATATGCCTTTGGCACCTCTACTCCTTGCATCCTCACCATTCCGCTGTCCTCTCTCTCATTCACCACTCCTCCTCTCTCGGCACCCTGACATATGCTTTCTCTAAATCTACAAAGGCACAATGTAACTCCTTCTTGCCTTCTCTATACTTCTCAATCAACATTCTCAAAGCAAACATGCATCTGTGGTGCTCTTTCATGGTATGAAACCATACTGCTGCTCGCTAATCATCACCTCTCCTCTTAACCGAGCTTCTGTTACTCTTTCCCATATCTTCATCCTGTGGCTGATCAACTTTATACCTCTGTAGTTGCTACAGTTCTGCACATCACCCTTGTTCTTGAAAATCGGTACCAGTATGCTTCTTCTCCACTCCTCAGGTATCCTCTCACTTTCCAACATTGTGTTAAACAATCTAGTTATAAACCCCACTGCCATCTCTCCTAAACATCTCCATACCTCCACAGGTATGTCATCAGGACCAACTGCCTTTCCACTCTTCATCCTCTTCAGAGCTTCCCTCACTCCCCCCTTGCTAATCCACAGCACTTCCTGATTCACTATCCCCACATCATCCAACCTTCTCTTTCTCTCATTTTCTTCATTCATCAGCCCCTCAAAGTATTCCTTCCACCTTCTCAGCACACTCTCCTCGCTTGACAGCACATTTCCATCTCTATCCTTGATCGCCCTAACTTGCTGCTTATCCTTCCCAGCTTGGTCCCTCTGTTTAGCCAATCGGTACAAGTCCTTTTCTCCTTTCTTAGTGTCTAACCTGTCATACAACTCACCAGATACCTTTTCCTTTGCCACCTCTCTCTTCACTTTAAGCTGCATCTCCGTGTACTCTTGTCTACTTTCTTCATCTCTCTGACTATCCCACTTCTTCTTTGCCAACCTGTTCCTCTATATAATTTACTGTACTTCCTCATTCCACTACCAAGTCTCCTTCCTCTGTCCTGATGACACACCAAGTACTTTTCTAGCTGTCTCCCTCACTATTTCTGCAGTGTCTGCCCAGCCATATGGCAACTCTTCATTACCACCCAGCACCTGTCTTCACTCCTCCCTGAACTCCACACAACAGTCTTCCTTCTTCAACTTCCACCATTTGATCTTTGGCTCTGCCTTCACTCACATCCTCTTCTTGGCCTCCAAAATCTATATATATATACTTAGCACAAAAAGTAAGGAAATTTGTGTTTGGTAGATTATTTCTTTATTGTAACAATGCTTCTTGGCAATAAATAATAAATACTGTTGGAAAGCCTGTTTATTTCCCTTTTAAATGGTGCCACATTTGTAAGGAACATGCATTTGTGGGATGACAAGCAGAGCCGAGTATGTGGGTTGCGCCCATGAAAAATTTGCCAAATCTTCTCTGCCAATGCCAAACAGCTTATTTTGCTGTTGCTATTGACTCTTGTTTTGAGCTTCTGGTACCCCAGGTGCTGACAATCAGGTGCCTGATATAAAATTGATTGCCAAGAAGCATTGTTACAACAAAGAAATAATCTACCAAACACAAATTTCCTTACTTTTTGTGCTAAGTTTATATATATACACTACCGTTCAAAAGTTTGGGATCACCCAAACAATTTTGTGTTTTCCATGAAAAGTCACACTTATTCACCACCATATGTTGTGAAATGAATAGAAAATAGAGTCAAGACATTGACAAGGTTAGAAATAATGATTTGTATTTGAAATAAGATTTTTTTTACATCAAACTTTGCTTTCGTCAAAGAATCCTCCATTTGCAGCAATTACAGCATTGCAGACCTTTGGCATTCTAGCTGTTAATTTGTTGAGGTAATCTGGAGAAATTGCACCCCACGCTTCCAGAAGCAGCTCCCACAAGTTGGATTGGTTGGATGGGCACTTCTTTGAGCAGATTGAGTTTCTGGAGCATCACATTTGTGGGGTCAATTAAACGCTCAAAATGGCCAGAAAAAGAGAACTTTCATCTGAAACTCGACAGTCTATTCTTGTTCTTAGAAATGAAGGCTATTCCATGCGAGAAATTGCTAAGAAATTGAAGATTTCCTACACCGGTGTGTACTACTCCCTTCAGAGGACAGCACAAACAGGCTCTAACAGGTACTATTTAATGAAGATGCCAGTTGGGGACCTGTGAGGCGTCTGTTTCTCAAACTAGAGACTCTAATGTACTTATCTTCTTGCTCAGTTGTGCAACGCGGCCTCCCACTTCTTTTTCTACTCTGGTTAGAGCCTGTTTGTGCTGTCCTCTGAAGGGAGTAGTACACACCGGTGTAGGAAATCTTCAATTTCTTAGCAATTTCTCGCATGGAATAGCCTTCATTTCTAAGAACAAGAATAGACTGTCGAGTTTCAGATGAAAGTTCTCTTTTTCTGGCCATTTTGAGCGTTTAATTGACCCCACAAATGTGATGCTCCAGAAACTCAATCTGCTCAAAGAAGTGCCCATCCAACCAATCCAACTTGTGGGAGCTGCTTCTGGAAGCGTGGGGTGCAATTTCTCCAGATTACCTCAACAAATTAACAGCTAGAATGCCAAAGGTCTGCAATGCTGTAATTGCTGCAAATGGAGGATTATTTGACGAAAGCAAAGTTTGATGTAAAAAAAATCTTATTTCAAATACAAATCATTATTTCTAACCTTGTCAATGTCTTGACTCTATTTTCTATTCATTTCACAACATATGGTGGTGAATAAGTGTGACTTTTCATGGAAAACACAAAATTGTTTGGGTGATCCCAAACTTTTGAACGGTAGTGTATATATATACGTATAATCCAGTTAGTCAAGTAAATTCTCTATGAGACAGTACAAGCCTGTTTCATCCTATAAACAATCATCAGCTCTCAATAAAACTACTTTTATTTTGCTCCTTATTAGTTGAGCACTTTCCCTACCGTTGAGTGTTTCTTTTAACAAAGTTGTATATATATAAATAAATTATATATATATATATATATATATTTCACTTATTTAAAGAGCAGAGGCCAATGACCACACACCAGTTTGTTCTCACACTGGTACTTCAGATTGTCATATGAACAATTACGTTAATTTTCACCTCAGGCATTACATACCCCCCCCCCACACACACACACACACATACACACACACACCCAACCACACAAACTAACACCTTTCAGTTCAAGTCATTGTTAATAAGCTTCCATGACAGTATAACTTATGATAAAATGCGGCAATATTGCACCGGGTTCACAGGGGCGATCGTTAAGGAGATGAAATCAAGTCTGCTGGGAGCTACAGAGGCCTAAATTGCTCTTTTAATTCATTAACAGGCAGATGTAGACCATCTATATTCAGCTCCCAATAGACACTGAGGAACCTAGACGGAGGTTAAAGGGCATTCTGCAGCTGAAGAAGCCGGGCTCGCTGACCCACCACCATCAGCAGCTCTGTGTGGGAACTATCAATCAGGTTTCCACCGCCCCCCGCAGAAGGAGTGCTCTTAATTGTGGCTTGGATCTTCATCAAATATGGATAGAAAGACCTCCCAGTAATGTCTTAATTACTTAAGCAGCAGACAGCTCCGCTCGGTTTGCTGATCAGCCCCGTCTAAGCCCCATAGGCGACAGGGAGCGGATCCGAGTATGGAAAGATCTCTCAGTCCCTTCTTCTGCCTCCTCCATCTCTACCTTCCACCCTGGCTCCATCGATCTCATCAGCATGGACGCTGACAGGAAATCAATCTGAGAGGCTTTTTAATAAAGGCGTGAACTCATTTCAGCTCCTCCTCTACGCTCCATGTATTTCGCTCCAGACTATATCTGACTGTTCATGTCTAGCTCTTCCATACATTGGTGAATTGGTACCTCGAGGTGCTGGAGGAGGCCTGCTGACATCGCTGCTGTTCATTTGGAAAAAGTTTCTCCTTTCCAACATACCTGGATCTGAATGAAGTGTAGACACTTTGGCAGTTGCTGCAGTTCAACCTGAGTTTGTACACTTCATTCAGTGACAGGGTTTTCTGCTTTCAGTATATATATTTTTTTTCCTTTCTACTCAATACTTATGTAGGTATTTTACCTCAATGATTTGTTTTCCAAATCAAAGCAGGTTGAGAGAGCAGCAGCATATTCAGTTACAGATATATTGCATAATAAGTAATTAATGTTTTTTTTTATTATTATTATTTAGGAAACAGTTTCAGTCAAGTAATGTGAGTAGTCAAATGTGTGCTCTGCTGGTACTGTTTATACTTGGATTTCTCCCCAATTTACTTTGGCCAATCACGCCACTCTTCTGAGCCATCCCGGTCGCTGCTCCACCCCCTCTGCCGATCCGGGGAGGGCTGCAGACTACCACATGCCTCCTCCGATACACGTGGAGTCACCAGCCGCTTCTTTTCACCTGGCACTGAGGAGTTTCATAAGGGGGATGTAGTCCATGGGAGGAGCACACTATTCCCCCCAGTTCCCCCTCCCACCTGAACAGGCGCCCTGACTGACCAGAGGAGGCCCTAGTGCAACGACCAGGACACATACCCACATCCGGCTTCCCACCCACAGACACGGCCAATTGAGTCTGTAGGGACGCCTGACCAAGTTGGAGGTAACACGGGGATTTGAACCAGTGATCCTCATGTTGGTAGGCAACAGAATAGACCGCTACACTACCCGGACGCCCATGTTTGTATAACACATTAATAAAAAAAAAGAAAAGAAAAAGTAATGTTCCTAATTTAGATTCATGACCCTGGAGTCACAATCCCCTCTTGGGTAATATTGCCATAGCATACTCTATTGTATCTTTGATCCTATATGTAAATTGAGCATAAAATCCATTAATGAGCACCAGATCTTGTAATGCAGACTTCAGTAATAAAGACGAGACCATTTGAGAAAGAGACAAACTGCTGTGTGAAGCAGTTTCTGAAATGTCTTTTGTGATTGGCCTGGTTGAGGGAAAACTCTTAATTTACTGTGGGTCTTCAGCAGTTCCCACAAAACACTAACTTGCTCAACTGTCGACTCTTAATCTCGAGGACTTGGATGCCCAGGTAGGGGGCAGTCTGGCCCTGACAACCCCAGGTGGGACCTCTAAGCCGGACATCAACAGCCTCGGAGGCCTCCTTTAGCCTTGGAGGTCAAGAGGTGAGGGAGACTTAGCCATATTTCTCAGCTACTCCTGCTGGAAATCCCCCCCTAGAAAATCCTTCTAATCCTTTATCTCTGCTGCTCTGCAGTGTCACACAACTTCGGTCCATGCAGGTAAACAAACACATACACACGCACACACACACTCACACACACTCTCTCTCACACACACACACACACACACACACACACACACACGTATGCATGCACAGATGTGTGCGCATACACAAAGAAACACACACATGCAAGCAATCATGCACAGATGTGTACACACACACACACACACACACACACACACACGCACACAAACAAACAGAATAAACAGAAACAACATGTGGGGATTCGGTTATAAACTTAGCCTGCACATACCCCCAACCAAATACACACACAAACACACACACACACACACACACACACACACACACACACACACACACACACGTGCGCTCACAGTAAAGGCCAAGCCAGGCCACCAAGGAGCACATAATCTCCTTTAACTAGCCGAGAATTGCATACCGGGTCACTTTTCAGATTACCTTTGTTATTGTGTATTTGTGTCCATTCTGTTTGTGTGTGTGTGTGTGTGTGTGTGTGTGTGTGTGTGTGTGTGTGTGTGTGTGTGTGTGTGTGTGTGTGTGTGTGTCCGTACACTAGATATATGCATGCTAATGTTTTTTTCTCCATTTGTTTGCCAACAGTTTTGTAGTTCTGGCACGCCATCACATGCAGAGAACAATTTTCAAATGCGTCCGTCTCTCCTGGGACGCTGGCTACATTTTCAGATGAATGATACATAACATTCAGATATGGCAGACTGAGACTGAGGAAACAATGCATTGAGGCTGCATAACTGTGGTGTTAGGGGATGCACACAATAAATCCCTGTATACTGCAAAATTTAGGTTTTTAGTAAACCCTCGTATATTAAATATTAGGCCCACCTGCTCCATCTCTTTCTGTGATCTATACATTTCACCTGTGCAAATCCACCCCAGTCATGAAGAGGAGATATATATCTCCTCTAGACAAAAGGAAACTTGATTTTTAAACCTTGACAAAAGTGAAAGATAGATTGTGTGCACAAGAAGATTGCAATTGTGTATGAGGAAGCAAGTCCTCCCTTTTATTCCCCAGACCGTCTAAATGATGTGCTGGCAAATCACAAACAGTTTCGATGCAAAGATTTCTTGGGCGATCGGTATCAATGCTACCCTTCAATCTAGCAACAATAAATGAGTGTAACAGGAGACAATGAGGAACATCACGTAAACCTAATTCCCATCCTTATGTTTAACTCTCCTAAGGTTTTCGCTGTTTATACTATAATTAACCACATACGGGGGGGGGGTGTCTTGAAGTTAATTGTGTGGCCATTGTGCTCGGCTGAGTAAGGAACCTAAGCCTATTAATTGTAATCATTTTAATTAAAATATGGGCAGCTTTTTTTTTCTCCTGTCGCCAGAATATCCGCTTTTCCTCATTTGCTTTGGCTAATAACATTTAATTGAGTTTCACTGGCAGTGGACTGTGTGATTTATTGGTTTGCGTTTTTCAAAGGTTCCCAGCCAGTGGAGGGTAAACCGACCAAAATACAGTCTACCCCTTCCTCTTCTTTTGCAGAATTGGGTCACCTCACCTTTCCTGGACAATTTCAATCTTTGTGATGTGAATTTAAATTTGCACATCAGTACTGGCGATTGTTTGCTTTATAATGATTGCCAACTGGAGATCGTAGTTTACCCAACTTTAAGTTATCACTCCTTTACTTGTGCTGACCTTCATCCAGCCCTGTGGAGATCCCCAAGATGGGGATGTGAGTGGGTTCTCTGAGGAACAAATGAGATGGAGAGAAAAAATATTCAAACTCAGGCATGGCAATCTATCCTATTGTGTACCAATACGGGGATCGCCAGTTCGAAGCCCTGTGTTGCCTCTGCCTTGGTCGGGCGTCCCTATAGACTCAATCGGCCGTGTCTGCGGGTGGGAAGCCGGATGTGGGTCTGTGTTCTTTCTGGTTGCTGCACTAACGCCTCCTCTGATCGGTCGGGGCAACTGATCGGTGGGGGGTGGGGGGGAGACTGGGGGGATAGCGTGATCCTCCCACGCGCTACATCCCCCTGGCGAAACGTCTCACTGTCAGGTGAAAAGAAGCGGCTGGCAACTCCACGTGTATCGGAGGAGGCATGTAGTAGTCTGCAGCCCTCGCTGGCTTGGCAGAGAGGGTGGAGCAGTGACTGGGATGGCTCGGAAGAGTGGGATAGTTAGCCAAAAATTCAATTGGGGAGAAAAGGGGGTAAATCCCCCCCCCCCCCCAAAAAAAAAGAAAGAAGAAAAAAATACTCAAGCTCTCACCTCTGATCAGGTTTCTTGCCGGGGTGGTGGTAATCTCAACCTAAACAGGGAAAACCGTGCTTACATACTTAACTCTGATGCTGAGGTAGAAGCGTGCCAAATCAAAGGGAAAACGTTCCAAACCATCGTGCTCCCAATCACCTCTGATTACTGGTCTGTGACTCAATTAGTTACATGATTAATGGGTTTCCAGAGAGATGTGGAAGGATTCAATTATGAACAACACAGACCCGCAAACCGCCGCTCACCTTCGTCACCGCCGTCAGGATTGAAATGAAGCAGACCCCAGCTAACATGGGAGTATTACTAGTTATGGTCACATCTAAAGTCGTTTCCATATTGAAGCAGTGCTTCATAGTTTATAATTCAAGCTGTAAATGTCTGCTGTGCAAACATTCGCATACACTGTACCACTCACTGGCTGCAAAACCCAATGCACTACTTATAGGAAGGATCTGGCAGCGTTCCACTAGCAAGAAGAGATCTGGGAGAGTCTGACACATTTTCTTCCAAGGAGAGGTTTTGGTTAAACAAATCCATGATAAAGCATACGTCTCATGAGGCCAAATTTCTGTCTGAGAGCCTTCCTAGAAGCACACCCCCCCCCCGTATCCAACAAAATGACATTTGAGAAAGACCACAGATGAAGAGTTGGTCAATGAAGGGAGGTGCTGGGAGTCAGATTGAGAAGGAGAGAGAGAGAGAGAGAGAGAGAGAGAGAGAGAGAGAGAGAGAGAGAGAGAGAGAGAGAGAGAGAGAGAGAGAGAGAGAGAGAGAGAAGGCAAAAGGGAGGCAGCCACAGAACATTTTGGCAGGAGCAAGCCTACTTCATCAACTTTTTCTCTCAGGAAATCAACGGCATACCTTTGACACGGCCGCAGACCTACTGTTACACATCAGTCTAACCCTGAACAAATGTCCGTTATATTGTCTCGGTCCCTCTGCAAAGGCGGTTGCTTGTAATTTTAGCTGAAAATGCTGCAGAAACTCATCAAATTCTGCAACAAAAGTTCTCTATAGTGAACATCATACGATAAATAAGTTTTACCACTCACGTATTCTGTCCTTAGTAATGCAAATAAGGAAGACAGGATAAAGCATTGCAGCAGTCAGGCCTACGCTGCAAATCCATACTTGATTAACGCGTTGAGTTGTTGGTGTTATTTATCGCTGTGTTTTTGTGCACCTGCACGTATGCTGTAAGATCATATAATTAATTTATAGTCCTCTTCATTCATCTTTTTGACCAAAATCTTCTGCAATTTCATGTTAGATCATCCTGTACTCATACATCATAATTATGTATATTAATATTACATCATATTACATTATAGTTCATTATAGTGGGTTATAATATATTAGATTAATGATTGTTTATTTGGATGATACGTTGAAATATACGGCAACTTTTACATATAAAACATTTATTATACAATCATAAAACTGTATATATATTAATCCATAAGAATCTCTTTTTTGCTCTGTAAACTAGTATGAACTTTATTTTGCATCATTCAGAGTTGTTGGGCATACTTCATATACTTTTATTCTTTTATTTCTCTGTATTATTTTTTCTTCTTATCTACACAAATTAAACATGTTCTGTTTGATGTCTTCTATATTGGTCTAGCGTTCCTGTTTCATTTTGTTTTGGGTCGTTTTTTTATTTTTATTTTTTTATGTCAGCACATCCTACTGCTGAGTCTGCACACGATGCACATACGTTGCCGGTTCATTTACTGCAAAATTATTTTGTTGAGCTTTATCATGATTCACATTCACTTTCTTTTTCTTTTCTTTTTCCCCCTGCTGTTGCAGCGTTTTCGTATCTCAACTTTTTTGCCTTTGCACAGTGTTGCACAGTGTTGCACAACGTAATCTATCATTGCGTACAAAGCTTGAGCGGAGTCCTCCCTATGTCGTGTCAAAAGGTGATGGAGCAGGGTGGGTGTTAAAGAGGGAAAGAGACATACAAGTCAATGTTGTGATTTGCTAAAGCTAGGTGAAAGATGGCATCGGCTGGGGGCTAAAGCACATCAACACCTTGGCTCGGAAAGTGATAGCAATGTTACCTGGGGCTGCAGCAGACACCTTGGATTCTGCTCCAGCTGCGACTAGAGTCCCGTCACTCTCCGCCCCCCCCCCCCCCCCCCGACATGTCCCGATGACCCGACCCTGACAGCCACCTTGCTTTAAGCAACTCCAAGATAAATACAAGGAAAGCAAAACATTTCCCCTTTTGACAGAATTAATTTAGCTTTCTTGTGACTCGCAGAATGGCTCTTTGTTGGCCTTGTTTCACTGAGTGATTTAAAAAAAAGCTGATTTTTTTCTCTCTCTCGGCACACTTCACCTCATGACTAATCCTACATTTATTAGAAATACTCGAACATGTGAACCGTGGCAATAGACGTGAAGTAAATATTCTCTGACTTGCATTACGGATTTGCAGGCTTAGTGTCAGGATGATCTTTCATTGCGTATCCTCTTCTTTATCGCCATGTGCCACTGTCTTCTGACTGTGAAACGACGAATCCCAAAACATAGCAAACTTTATTTGCTACACCGGTTTTACCATGATCTCACCATTACAATATACATTTTTGGATATAGTGCCAATACGCAATATCAGTTAACAATAGGGTGGACTATCCCCCCCCTTTTTCTCCCTAGCCAATTACCCCACTCTTCTGAGGGCTGCAGACTACTACATGTCTCCTCCAATACACGTGGAGTCGCCAGCCGCTTCTTTTCACCTGACATTGAGGAGTTTTGCCAGGGGGACGTAGTGCGTGAGAGGATCACGCTATTCTCCCCCAGTTCCCCCTCCCCCCTGAACAGGCGCCCGACCAACCAGAGGAGGCGCTAGTGCAGCGACCAGGACACATACCCACATCCGGCTTCCCACCCGCAGACACGGCCCATTGTGTCTGTAGGGATGCCCATCCAAGCCGGAGGTAACACGGGGATTCGAACCGGCGATCTCCGTGTTGGTAGGCAGCGGAATAGACCACTGCGCTACCCAGACGCCCCTGGACTATTTTGACTTGAATTGTAGTTTAACTGCTTG
Source organism: Lampris incognitus (assembly GCF_029633865.1). Lineage (NCBI taxonomy): Eukaryota > Metazoa > Chordata > Actinopteri > Lampriformes > Lampridae > Lampris > Lampris incognitus. The sequence continues at coordinate 88,829,934 of NC_079213.1, read as the reverse complement.
CATGTGGATCCAACATCCTAGTCCTCAGCTTGTCTTCTTTGTCATCTTTGATAACTTACCGCTGAAGTTCACCTTCCTTTACCGGTATGACTACCCTCAGCCAATAAACGTCTTTTGGGAAAATTAGCCCAGTCACATTGTCGGGACAGATTTTCGTGATTCTCTTTTACTGAATCTATACAATAGAAAATGAAGAGGTCACTTAGATGAGTGATGAAACGTATCTGTCAATAAATGTTGTATCCGGATGAACTGATTCAACCTTCTTTGATTTTCCTACCTGGATTATTGAGCATGCATCAAGACGTTGCATTATGCAGCTTTCACATGTACTGTTACCCAGACGGAAAGCACCGGTACCTGTACACTTGCTGTGCTTACATGGCCTGACAATGGAATACAAATGGTGTGAAGGGGAAAGAAATGAAGGCTTTCTTCACTTGAAAAGAAGATAGCATGCCTGCGAGTCTTTGTACTAGCTTCTGTGTAATTCCAATCTCGGTACAGGGGAGTGTCCACCCTGCAGACCTCTATTGTCCTCACAGAATGCAATTTTCATTTTGAACAATAACTTTCAACTGGTGAGAGCCAGTGAGAGCATGTTCATTAATAAGACAAAGGCTTACAGGTTTCTCCTCTCGTTCACTTAGCCTCCCTCTTTCTCTTTCAAGGTCTTTCCCTCTTTCTTTGTGTCTGTCTGTCTCACCATCCGTCTTGCAGGTCCTATTTTTTCTTCCTCTCAGGAATGCAAGCTATTTACCACTTCTCCTTTGTTCCTTAAAGCATCTGCTTAACCTGCATGTTTTGCAATACATCTCTTTCACATGCATACGTATGCACACATGCACATGCACGTACATGCACATGTGCACACACACACAACCTTCCAATAGGTGCTGATAATGTGACTCTAAAATGGGAGTGCTAAGCAGCGTGGCAGGACAGAATGACTGGTCCTAAGATGCTCTGAACCTCGACCATAACGTGGGTGCCAATCCACACAGGCACACACCCCGGAAAGCCATCAGTCATAATATTTACCCTTTACCCAACTTGTGTTTATTTTTCTATCTTCTTTCCCTTTCCTTTCACTTTCTCATGTCCTGCCAACAAATTGCTCATTGGTAACAGAGTGTCTTTGTTTGACAAATGGAGTACAGAAATATTCCACTATAAATAGAATATTCAGTGCCAGACGTAGACCGAGTGGAAGAACAAAAAAAAAGAGGGTAAAATAGCAGTGCGATATGTTTCAGTTCATCAGGAATTGTTCTACGCCTTTCACTGGAGATCATGGCAAACACGTCTACCCAAACAAACAAGTGAAAATCCTCTAATAGTTCTCCACAGATGCCTGGTTTAATGATGTTTCCTGGACTTTACCTTGTTCTCACTTTCCCATTAGATGGCCTCTGTTGTGTGTGTGTGTGTGTGTGTGTGTGTGTGTGTGTGTGTGTGTGGGCGGGGAGGTCACTGTGATGCCACTGTGATGATGCAAATATATATTTAAATAACTGTAATTGTCTGACATTCACCAGAGGGCTATCTAAGAGCCAACAGCCATCCAGGAAATGAACTTGAGAGTAGCGGAGAATATCCGAAGTGTGGGAGTCCAAGGCTTTGCAGCAGGTCACCGTTTTCACAGAAAAGAGAAATCCGTGGATGGTGCAATATCTCATCCTTTAGACTATCCAGGCCTGGCCTTTCTCTTCTTGTTCTCTCCCCCACCCGATCTTCCTCCTTTCCCTTCTCTCTTATGGACATACATGCATCTGCAGAGAGGAGGGCTCCCTCTGATTTATGGTCATGTGGATGGAGAGAGAGAGAGAGAGAGAGAGAGAGAGAGAGAGAGAGAGAGAGAGAGAGAGAGAGAGAGAGAGAGAGAGAGAGAGAGAGAGAGAGAGAGAGAGAGAGCCAAACGGATAGCCAGCATGTGTTTTTTATTTATAAGCAACACAAATGAAAAGTGAGCTCATCCTCTACCTCTCACTGTCTCACCCACATTTGTTCACTTTTTTCTTGCCCTCATTTCTCTCCGGAGAGACATCTGGAAAGAGTTACGGTCACCATTGAACCACAAAAGAAACCCAAGTGACTGCTCCTTAGGATGGTGCCGATTTGGAGAAGACACCGCCAACCGGGACCACAGTGGATGTCCATGACCAGATACCAGTTTGCCTGTTATTTCCCAGTGACAGGACAGTTTTATGCATGCTTGGATATAGCATTGTGTTTAGTTCTGTGTGGGATGTTGACACCATGGGAACTGAAGAGTGTCTTGGGATTTCGGGGAGTCTCAGCTGATACATAAAGGAACAGCAGCTTCCTTTAAAGTTCCACGCGTTGATTAAACTGTGTTACTATTCTATCACATGAAGTTTTCAAGCGACGTCGAATACTTCTATATGTTTAAAAGCTTCAGGATAGGGGAATATGATCATAAGGTATACAGATAGATATATCTGCAGTGGAGTTCATTTTTTTTTCTCAACAGAGAGACCTTTTTTTTCCCTTTAGAGATCCCCTCTGCATGATAAAGGAAATAAAATTACAAAATTAATTAAGATCCCAAAAAATGATTACTGGATTAGACTGACATTAATTGAAAAGGCTGATGAAGACTGCATATCACAAAATAAGATGTTTAGCAGCTTCTTAGGCTTTCGCATTCAAGAAAACTGTATCAGGAGGGAGTTTGTATCCTAGTAAAACTCCTTCTGGGCGAGGATATTGAGTCGATTACCATATTCTGAAGTTGCTATCTTTACCTCATAGACTATGCACGAAGTTGTCAGATGATTAAAAACTCCATACTGCTTGAAGGTGAACTATGCAAATGACTTATTCATAGGCTACTACTCACAGTCAGTGGTTCGCATATTCCCTCTTTGTAAAAAAAAAAAAAGCACACTAGCCTCAAACCTATCCCTGTCTCTTTTGGAGATATTTTGGGTTTTTGCAAAGCTAACCACTAACACTTCAAATGCAGCACCTTCAGACCTTCATTGAGGAGAAAGCAGTAGCAATAGCATCGCCGTGGGGTTAGCAGGCTGCAGCTCTCTCTCCTCAGTGCCTGTGCCCCTGATCCGCCCAGCACAAGACATGCAGGATCAGTGCCTTGTGTGAGACTGAAAGTGAAGAGTGCTATTAATAAGAGAGACAGACACTCTCCCTCAGCAAGCAGGCGGGAGCACCAGGTTGTTTGTCTCTTTAGCCTTGAGGCTCCATGAGGCGTCCAATAAAGGCAAAACCCTTTTCAGCAGTACACACCGCTGCATGTATAGTATCGTATTTGTTGGCAGACATGGATAGTGGGTTGACAGGAAGGTATGGATTTGACCAGGATGAGGTCATTGTTTACCTGGGAAAGTTGGAGCTGCGTTGCTGTGCTGCAGGGAAGGTTTCTCTTGAAAGCGCTTGTGAGGGAGAACTCTTTGTCTGTGAATCTTGGGTTCTGCTTTGAGTTCCCAGTATTGTCTTTTTTGTCAGTCTATCTTACTGTCTGTGATTCCATCATTTTCCTTCAATGTGTGTGTGCGTGTGTGTGTGTGTGTGTGTGTGTGTGTGTGTGTGTGTGTGTGTGTGTGTGTGTGTGTGTGTGTGTGTGTGTGTGTGTGTGTGTGTGTGTGTGTTAGTAGACACATGCATGTGTACACCATGTGTCATAGCCACAGTGACTGTCTGGCAGTATGGGCCAGTTTTCTTTTGAGCCACTTGGCTGGGGAAAGAAAGACTATTATCAAGCCAATAAACTTTTTCCATGACTTTTTTATTTTTTTAAATTTTTAATACCCCTCTTCCCCCTTCGAATTGGTGGACCTGCCCAACATACGGCAGGGGGCTTCTTCACTGATGAATCATGGTGAGGCAAGTATAGGAGGGGAGCCGGTGGTCCCTTCCAAGGTGGACAGACATATTGGAGCCAATCAGATATAATGAAATTGCTTTGTCACACTAACTTTTGAGTAACCGTCAGTAATATTTGATGCAAACATAAATTAATCAACGGCAAAAAGATAAAATAAATAAATAAATAAATGTACCAGTGGTGATGCCAGCAGCACTAATATTCTCAGCACAAGCTGCAGTGTGGCAGAAAAGTTCACATCACCTGCAGCCACTGGGTCAACAGACAGACAGACAGACAGACAGACAAACAGGAAAGGACAGGACAGGACAGGACAGGACAGACAGACAGAGAGACAGATGTTAGCCAGAGTGAGTTAAAGAGTGTGACAGAACAAAATACATGACAGGATAATCCAGATGGAGCTAACACTTAAGTACCGTTACCAGGGCCATGAAATCAGGGATCTGCTGATCATTACTTCAAATGAGTAATCTCAGACAAATTGGATTTATTCTTTAATTCCACTTAACACAAAAATCAAAGTACAGTGCTGTACAGAATGTTTTTTCCTGTGTGAAAAAGGCACTAAGTGCTAATGGCTTACGTTACATACTGTGAGCAATCACATTCTTTGTACAGTATGCTGTTCTTATCTTTCACTAAGCAAACAAGAGGTAAGTTGTATTATTTTGAAAAGTTATTTTGTGAGGTGGGACATTTGCTGATTTTGCAGAAAGGCAGTTTGTCCGTGTATGTAAAGTCTAGTTTACTCCAGTCTAGTTTATCCTAATCTCGCCTAGTTTAGTTTAATATAGTCCTCCCCTTTTTTTTTTCTTCCCAATTGTATCTGGCCAATTACCTCACTCTTCTGAGCCGTCCCGGTCGCTGCTCCACCCCCTCTGCTGATCCAGGGAGGGCTGCAGACTACGACACGATACATGTGGAGTTGCCAGCCGCTTCTTTTCACCTGAAGGTAAGGAGTTTAGCCAGGGGGACGTAGCACGTGGGAGGATTGTGGTATTCCTCCCAGTCCCCCCTACCCCCTGAATAGGTGCCCTGACCAAGCAGAGGAGGTGCTAGTGCAGCAACAACCATGACACATATCCACATCTGGCTTCCCACCTGCAGACACAGCCAATTGTGTCTTTAGGGATGCCTGACCAAGCCGGAGGTAATACAGAGATTCAAACCGGCGATCCCCATGTTGATAGGCAACCGGATAAACCGCCATGCCACTCAGATGCCCTAGTATGGTTTAGTCTTGTCAAAGTATTCTGATTCTGATTTAGTGTATGCGCCTTGGTTTTGATGCTTCATAAACTGTTGCTCCTGTCATTTGTCTGTGTGGGACTGTTTGATTAAAAATCTGAGATTTAGACAGTTTAATTTAGATTTAATGTATTTTGGGAACTGCAAGCGTTTTCATGGAGACCTGAGGCCTACACTGTAAGTGTGCCTGCTTGCCAACAACTTTTGTGACTGGTAGGCCAATCACGACTAAAATGCCAGAACGGAAGTTTGATCCCAGTGCGGCCATGTGGCATATATTTATGTCTATAAGCAGAAAGGCCCAGGTCGCTGCCAGATAGGCACTACCATCACTCACACCGACAGCGTGTCTCCGTCTTTGCTGAGCCCTCGCTTGGAGATAAGGCTTTGGATCCCTCTCGCTCTGCAGTTTGATCAATCTGCAGATTTACAGCCACCACTGCAGCACACTGATGAAGCATAAGAGCATTAAATTTCACTCCCCTCATAGAAAGCTTGCCCCTCTCTATCTCTCCCAAATATTGATGTAACACCCTTGAAATCTTTCATTCCTAGTTTTGGTGGACCAGCTATCATGTGGCTGATCTTAATCAGTCAGGACTTGCTCCTGTCTGTGTTTGTGAATGTGTTACTGTTGTTCACCTTTTCGCAATTTTTTTCCCCTGACAGCCCCCAGAAGTTGCACAACAATTTTTCATTTACATCCCTTGATGTCAGTTCTGATCTGCCAGATGCTCAGCAGAGCTCTATCTTGTCTACTGTGAAGCAGCCCTGTGTAACTGAAATTTTACTGCCACGAATGGAATATTCAATGCTCATCACGACTTGACTGGCAGGGCCTGCTCTGCTGGTACTCCAACTTTCTCATCCCACCCAACTGCCTCTCAATCTTTTTCTGTAAGTTTGAATGCTTGAGACTTGGAGTCTTTTTCTTTTTTCCTTGGGAACATCTGACTCTCTTTTGTCCTTTTTGCTGCCAAACTCTGAAAGAAATTAAGATTTATTGGAGGCAAACAAGCTTTTGCTCTGCTACTAAGTGTGGCTGAAGCTAGTTTGGCATACAGGGCCGTGACCTAAATTTGAAGACATGATGACACTCATTGAGATGCATAGTTTCACCACCGAGTCATCAGAGCCACACTTGGGCAAATTTTGATGCTTGCTAAGCTTAATTCAAGCACTGGAGGCAAGTATTAAACCCTTGGTATCAACTCTCTCAGGGTCCTTTATGATTCTGCAGAGGCACTGGACACCTGACTGGGGTTGAAAATGCGTCTTCCCTTGGGCTTGTTACTTGAGCCACAATAGAGTCTCAGGAGTCCATAAGATGCTGGGCTGATGAAGCAAGCACAAAGCCCGGATCCTTCACTTCTGCATCATGGAGGAGTGGGAAGTGGGGGGGGTGTCTTGATGGCAACCTGCCTAACCTTGTGACCCTGCAGTGACCCTGCATCTTTGGAAGGGAGGAACCAAAGGGAACCTGGGTGTAGTTCCATTCAAGATTAAAAGCACGAAGCAAGGATATCCAACATGTGGTTCAAATTCCTCTCATCCTTACAAGGGTTTGGCATGGATCCCCTGTCCTTCACACACACAAAACAGACCTCTTTTCTCTATTGTCCTGCAACTTTTGCCGTTTCTTAACTAATTACATTAAAATGCTCTTATTATGGCATACCATTTACACATAGTCCCTTAAGGTAATTATTTTGACAGATGTATGAAATACAAAAATACATTGATACCCATCACGTGTGGCTACACCATTATTAGTATGCTTAGCAGACTTCTCTTTCCTTCTCTCTCTCTCTCTCTCTCTCTCTCTCTCTCTCTCTCTCTCTCTCTCTCTCTCTCTCTCTCTCTCTCTCGCTCTCTCTCGCTCTCACTCTTGCTTCCTTTCTCTGTCTTGACTGGCTCTGTTCCTAAATGTCTGACGGTTGTATCCAATATTTATGAATCTGATGTGTGTAACTACTAATCTAAGGCAGTTGGGGCAGGTGGGGGTGAGATCATTACTCTTGGTAAGGCGGACAACTGAGGCCTGGAGAGCAGGCTTAAAACACCTCTGATCTCCTCCCCACATGCACCAAAGCATGGAACCTTTCCCTCCTCAGCCAAAATGTACATTGACTTTGCATCAAACTAACCTTTTCTCACTCAAAATGAATCTCTATTTATTTACCATCCTGTGTGTCTCCTTTTTCGATTCACTCAAAAGGTCAGGATACGTGAGCTTATTCTAGTCACTTGTGTAAATTTCCTACACAATCCATCTCAAATGTATTAGTAGCCAGTTGCTGTCTGGTCTCACCAGTGTGGATAAGACTTTACAGACACCGCTATGAGAGAGCTGTAGAAGAGAGGAATATGCCATAGCTGTATAGCATGAGTTGCATCCATTGGCCTATGGGGGGAGCCCTTACATCACGTTCCTTGCCGGTCCTCCTCTCCCATAGCCTCAGCTAGTCTACCCAATCCTGCTTATTTCACATCTACTCCAGTGTTGTATTCAGAAAAATAAATAACAATGATTTAAAAAAAATGCAACTTCCTCCTTGGGCCCAAGCCTGTGAATATGTTAGACAGAAGATAATTTGACCAAGCTCAGTGAATCCTGCAGTGTCACACAGCAGGAAAGTTATACATCAATGTAGAGTCGGTAATGACACGTGATGTACGTACTTCTGCCAGAATAATAGACCTGAGAAATAGAGACAACTCAACACTGCCCTTCTGTCACTAAGGGGAGCATCATCTGGGAGATGATATCTCAAGTGAGTCTGCTTTATTAGTGCACAGTAAAACATGATCAAATAGTTTTGAATGATCAAAAACTCATTATGACCCATTGCTCTTATCACTGAAAAAATATGCTAGGACTTCTTGCCCCATGTTGCGAAGTTTATTTTTTCTACAGATGAATCATCAATCACATCTCCAGAGGAAATTGGTAAAAAGAAAACTGGGATGAAAAGAAGGCCCTTATGTACATTTCCTCACATAGAAACTTTTTTTCTTCTTTTTTTTTACTAATATGGGTAAGAAAATTGGACAATAGTTTGGATTTGCTAGCAGCATATTGACTGGCAGGTGAACAGACAAATACTGTCAAAGTACATCAAGGTTACATGCTGTCAAAGGTGCACTTTGCCTTTTGACCCGTTTGGTACCACAGACCAAAAATATCCATCCTTTATACTGGTTGTCTGAGGAAACAACTGAAAGAAGGGAGTATTAATTTTATATTTGCTCACTACAAGTACATTTTCAATATATACAGCAGCATGAATAAGATTTTGATGTTTGACTACATTCCTTATCCCATAATGATACATTTGCTGTATGACATAAATCATTGGCAGGATGATGGTTTGTTTGCTGACCGTATGGCAGACATACCAATTGTCCTTTGACGAAGCATGTATACATATATCATATCTATGATGCTTCATCCAGCTTCCACTCTAAACTTACAGTGATGGGGACGCAACCCAGTGGTCATTATCAACCAATTGTTTAAAGAAAAAAAAACCTTTAAAATGAGTACAGGGCATCCGGGTAGCATAGCAGTCTATTCCGTTGCCTACCAACATGGGGATCGCTGGTTCAAATCCCCGTGTTACCTTCAGTTTGGTCGGGCATCCTGAAAGACACACTTGGCCGTGTCCGCAGGTGGGAAACCGGATGTGGGTATGTGTCCTGGTCTCTGCACTAGCACCTCCTCTGGTCAGCCAGGGTGCCTGTTTTTTTGGGGGGGGGATTTGGGGGGAATAGCGTGATCCTCTCACGTGCTACATCCCCCTGGCGAAACTCCTCACTGTCATGTGAAAAGAAGTGGCTGGCGACATGTATCGGATGAGGCATGTGGTAGTCTGCAGCCCTCCCCAGATCGGCAGAGGGGGTGGAGCAGAGACCGGTATGACTCAGAAGAGGGGGAAAATGGGGGAAAACGAGGAAAAAATCCCCCCCAAAAAAAAAAGAAAAAGAAAAAAGCTTCTGGCAAGTATTCTGGCGAGTATTTCAGGCTATGTAGACCATGCCCATTGTTGCATCTGATTTCTGCATGTACGTAATAAGCAGTGCTCTATTAAAGCCAATGTGGGCCTTTGTGGGAGAACATGTCATGCAAGAAAAGGCCTAGGCAAAATCCTGTGTCATACCGTTTTACTTATGTAATATAAATGTGATATTAATAATAAATGCCATTTGAATTTTGGGCAAGTAAGATGAATTTTCAGATGTGTTACGAGACAGATTTTCTAAAAGGTGCATTGAAGCACTTTACAAACTTTGTCAAGGAGTCTTACTTCTTCTTCTTTTGGCCTGCTCCCTGCTTCTCAGGGGTTGCCATAGCTGTGCCCTCACAGACGTGTGAGGGCACAGCACCAGTGGTGGTCTTTGTTAACCCGGGCCTTGACCGATCTGATATGGTCTTATCAATCCGCATAATGATCTGGTAATTTTTTTACATTGGATGCCCTTCCTGACACAACCACTAACCCTATGGAGGGGGGCACAGGTAAAGTGCTGGATGCCATCCCAGTATTCATGGACTTGCATCCATGCCAATCGCCATTTTTATCAAGGAGTCTTTACTATCAGATGTTCGTAAAGCCTTATAGAATTGCTTATAATGATTTATAATTCACCACAGGGTCTTATAGATAGTGCCATGATAGATAATCATGCCTGCAGAGCATAATAACTATGTTCATAGTGGTTCATAAATATGAGCCTCATTGAAAGGGTTACTGAATTTGGTTTTCTGAATGTGGTGCCCGCAGATGATTTTGTGAAATTTGAAATGGCCAGTGTGTATGCGGTCATTTGCTAAATTATGTTCCAGTCATTTCTGATAGATGATACGCCAAGGCAAGCCAATCAGTGCTTAGCAGGTCAGTGAAGAGACGGAGGCTTCTGCAACCTGTTTGCGCACCTCTTCTCCATTTGAGTGTATTATGTTTGTGCCCCCAAATTGACTACAAGCTCATAACCGCAGTTACACATAAACAAGCATTAATATGTACGAGAGTACATACACACACAAAACAGTACACATCCAACGTGCATGGACGTTCATGCAAATGGAAAAACAGATACACATGCATGTGCGCACACATACACTCACTCTCACACTTGCATACACACACTGCAATGACACGCTTGCACACTCTTGCCCAAACATTTATTAGCATAGCACATTTGCATGCATCCATTTGACCAGGCAAATATTGATGATTTGGCCTGACTTAATGTGTAAAAATAATAATCTAAGCCTTGCCAACATATAATTGCCACAGCTGGGGTGCGTGTCTCCACACTAATAGAGTTTGTGGACCCAAGCTCATTACTCCGGCAGAGAGACGCTGTGTTATCTACTATCTGGCCCATTTAAAATGCAAGCCTATTTTTAAATGGGTTCCTCCACACTGGTCTATATCTGGCTTTCAATTCATTCTCTCTCGCTCTGTCTCCCTGGCCCATTGACTGACTGTTTCAGATTCTGTTGTTGGTGTACCATGGTGACAAAAAAATGCTCATTCACAATATACTCCGATGCCTCTCAAGATGTGTCTTTTGCGGGCAGTAGAAAGGCGGTTGCTTCAGACAATCTACAGTTCAGAGAGAGCAACAAAATGCTTTGTCTTTCTGTACCAACAAAAAAACTTTAATGCATAATATTTTATGCCGTCCATTCTTAAATATTACTAAAGCATGGCATTTACTGGTTGACTATGAGCTAAGCATGGCAACCCCATGTGGAAGGCTTTAAGTGAAACGGCCAATTCTGTTTTTCCTCTCAAACCTGACGGTTTACTCGGCTGTCTCGCCATCTACAAAATGATCTGCAGGATCTGCAGTGAGGTTTTACCAAACTATCTTCCTCTGGGACAAAGTCTGAAAGCCCGTTACTTGGAATGATTTAGGGATTATCACATTGTCCATCTTTCTCTTGCGCTCTCTCTCTCTCTCTCTCGCTCTCCCTCTCTCTCCTTCTCCCTCTCTATTTCTAGTGGGCTCCCTCTTTCTTCTCCCTTTCCATCTGTTTCTCTTTGTCCTCTGTTACTAAGGGTATACTCAGCTCATTCTGCTTTCATTCCTCTTTCTCCCCATTCTCTCTCTCTCTCTCTCTCTCTCTCTCTCTCTCTCTCTCTCTCTCTCTCTCTCTCTCTCTCTCTCTCTCTCTCTCTCTAGCACACGCACACTCTCTTTTCTCCCTCTCTAGTGTGCAGGGGATACTTGGCTGCCACCCAATTTGCAGGCACTGTGTTGTAATTGCTTTATATTGGCAGTAAGAAAAATCTCCTCTCTGAAAAATAAATCTCTTCGATGCGTCCTTTTACCTCTGTATGTGCCTGTATGAGTTTGTGTGATTGTGTTGAGATGATTTTGGATATGCACGTGTTTACCTTTTGGCTTTGTCCACAATCATCTGTGTACATGTCGCTCTCTCTCTCTGGCTTTCTCTCTCTCTCTGTCTCCGTCTCTCTATCTCTGCCTTTGTGCAGAAAACCTCAAAACCGCTCATTAAGCGTTGTACGCCTTAAGTGTTTGCATACCTTGATGGAGTTTTTCTGCGCGTTTGCATGTTTGTGATGCCTGTAGCTGTTTGAAAGTCGCCTACGCGTATCTGCTGTGAAGGACGGTCTCTTTGTCTTTGGAGGGAACTCATTAGGAGTGCAGACGTTTGCCCCATCCTCTTTAGTGCTTACTCCGTCAACACCGTTTGTGCTTTTCATTTTTCACGCCTGCTCTTTCTCTCCCCTCCCCTTGCACTCCCTCCATCCCCACCCCCTTTCTGCCTCTCACTCCACCCCCCCATCATCACCACCACAGACACACACACACCCCATCATCACTGCCACATACACACACACACACACACACACACACGTACACACGCATGCACGCACGCACACATGCACACATACACACACACACACACACACACAGAGTTCCCCTCCTTACCCCCTCTCCTCTGCCTCGGTGTCTCTCCCCTGCTCCCCCTGCTCGTCTTAGCCTGGTGCAAATCTAAAGCGTTCCACCACAAGAGCAGAGAATTTCTGAGGCAAAGAAAACACATGCGTTTATGTTTCGAGCATCCATGACTGTGACCAACACGTATACAATGTTATCAGCCTCCGTCAGACATGCCAGCTCTCAGCTGTTGTTCGTTTGAAAGCTATTAGTTAAATGTGTCAGGCCCGCATGCTAGAGACCTACAGTACAGTGTGACTTTCCTTTGCTAAGACTCTTATTTTGCAGGTGTTAATACCGTACATGAATGTCAGCTGCATTTTAGGTGTATTTACATTTTATACATAGAGTTGACAGGCTAGAACGTCACCTCCTGAATGACTAAGCAGGTAGACAGACGCCCAGCAGTGCTCCAGACTGCTGTGCAGCTCAAACCTACCTTCAGATTATGGCTGGTCACTGGAGCCATAAGGGTGATGCACTACCTGTCAATAAAACCATGGAAATAGGAGGAGAAAAACAAGCGCTTTAGTCAGAGGGTGTTGCTGAAGTATGAGGAGGGATCTTTCTATTCCATTGAATGCATTTAGACATTGAGTGTTCTCATACCGTGAGATGCGGATGTCCGTCCTTATCTAATAATGAGAAACCTATCATCATCCCTGTCTGACAAATCCCTTCTTTCCTCAGTACACTTTGACTGAAGAATTATCTTGCCCTTTGAGTATACGACCAATTCCTGGCTCTTGATCCCTATGTCCACATTGTACTAACACCTTTCCACCCACAGAGACCCAGTATCTGATCATTACAGGGCTAATATTTCAACTTCAAGAAGTAAAGGTGCCTCTTTTGACATCTAAAGGATGAGTAAGTGGGGCAGACTAAGCTCACTGCTAGCCCATGCAGACCAGCAGTTCTGATAACACTGAGGGAGGTCTGGTGGTGGCGGCCTCGCCTAGTGTTGACTGTGTTTTTAGTGTCATTGTGTGGAGTTTGGGGAGGTGTGTCGAAGGTGTCTGGCTGGGAGAGCTGGAATTGGATCGGCTGGGGGAGCCTGGTCTGCTGCATCTGGTGGGCCCAAGGACCATGGCCCTGCCCGGAGCCTAGCCCGAAGAGGAAACACCGAGGGCGGTCTGACAGGACGCTGCAGCAGGGCAGGCTAAGCTAACTGCTAGCTCATGCAGACCAGCAGTTCAGACAGTTTTTGTATTTTTGTAGTTTTTACAGTTTTTTGTAGTTTGGATATATGTGTTTTTGTAGTTTTTGGATGTGTGTTTTTGTCTTTGTGTTGCACTTCTGTGGGCTGGGGGAAACAATATTTCATTTTATTTAATTTCCTGTAAGCAAGTACAGGAAATGAAATGACAAATAAATTGTTCCTGATTCCTGATTTGTTCAACCCCTGTGTTGAATCATTGCCCTAACGATGACTATACATATAGGACAGTAGCTATAGGATAGCTTCAGGACTAAGTACTACTGAGAGATTGCATTGCAGCCTTTTCAGCCAGCATTTGGTAAAGCTGCAAAATACAGTAGATATATCATAAATTGAATTATTACACCACACCTCAATGATAACACTTTAATTGACTGTTTTTTTTTATTTTAGTTACGCAAGTACTAAGCACCACTTAAACCATCCTTGAAACTGTAAACACATGCCCACTTTAAGTTTGACGGTGACTTGGCATGTGTTTTGTCGTGTTGGTGCAGGTCCAAAGGGCCTCTACGAAATCAAACTGTGGAAAAGCCCCACAGTCAACATTGGCTTAGTATACTGCCACTGGCAAATCGAGTCGTATGTGCAAAAGTCACCTTGACAGTTTCTGCTAGAGCGCTGCCATTGGTAGCTGGTGATGTTGTCCAAATAGACGGCAGGCGTTAGGTGCGTTAAAGGACATAGCACACAGTCCAGAGGAGACACTGCAAATGTGTGTGGGGGTGGAGGGGGGAGCAAGCAAAACAGAAATGACACAACATTTTGCCTGTAATCGCATACAGCCATGAGCCATATCAGCACATGTATTTACTGGGTGAATGTGTATGCAATGATTTGTTTGCCTGCAGATTTTGTTTGTTCTTTTTGTTTTTGTTTTTTTTTTGCTGTTGATCTAACCTCGTATGTATTCACAGAGGTAGTTTAACCCAGCCTGAATAAATGGTATGATATTGGCTTTTACTCTTCTCCCACAGAGCCGATGTACACCATTTCCAAGAATAATAGGGGATTAATGATTTACCTCCATTACCTTAAGAATACCACGCACTAGTCAGGTTGGCTGCAGAATAGAAAGCTTTCGCCAGTGAAATATCTCTCTGCCTCCAAGCACAATCCCCCAATTCTACTCTTATTGTGAGTTTTTCATCGTAATATGCATTAATAGGTTATTCTCGCTTACAAAAGTTATCCGTCAAATTTTGTAGTATTGAGTGGAAGGAACAAATTGGGAGAGCATCTGTGATAAATGGCCCTCTCGTCACAACCTGAAATTCTGATGTTTACAATTCCCAAGAGGTAATTCTGATACATAAATCATAGCAAGCGTGAGTTGTCCAGCTCAAATGTTCTTGAGAGCACTTGTCACCATATGCATTGACTCCATTATGCTAAAAGGCTAAATGTGTTTGTGCCAACTTTAGATGATGAGTGTGTAAATTTCTGCAATCTTAATTTATTCTCTCACAATACTTCAGGTTTGACCACGTCTATAATAACAGCTTTGCACATTATGTTTTTTTTCCACACAAACTACAGGCATGGCTGAATTTATATGGCTGAGTTGGTCCATATAAATGTGTACAGTAGTGTCAAACTCGCTTCCTGGACGCAGGAGCAGGTCTAAATGTACCCTTTTCATCTGTGATGGGTTATAAGTTGGTGTGTGATTCATTATATACCAAGAGAAGTGAAAATCCCATTTTTAACCTCCAAATGTGCCCCATACCTGCCCCATAATAGCATTGAGTTCCCGGAGAGTCCTATTGGAGTTCTGCTTGGCAGGGGGGCTATTGATTTCATTAAGAAGACGTGTGGAGTGCATTACAGAATGATGACTGCTTCATGGGAGGTCAACAAGAAATCAATATGAAATTATATTAGCGCTTCAACTCGCTGGGCTGAGGCCAGCAACTGCGCACCACCACCACCATCACACCACAACACCAACATCAACACCTACACCTACACCCAAATGAGGGAAGGATTTATTCCTGTGGGGATTTCAAAGAGACCAAAACACGGGCATACCGAGGATCAATTAAGGCCTTGATAATCAAGATGGTGGTGGTGGTGGTGGTGGGGGGGTTCTGGACCAGACTTGCAGGCCTCAGATGTGACTGCAGTCCTATTGTGAATCGATGTTGTCTGAAAGCAGCCATGAATGGGACCCTTTTATTTGTCCTGCTGCCCTGTTGGCCATGACAGACAGTTAACTACTCTACTCCTGCCTCTAAACTACATTTCTAAACCCTATAATTTATGATGAAATCCATTCCGTATAAGCAATGCATAGAATTTTTGTTGCTCTGCGCTCAGCTGCAAAAAAAAAAAAAAAACAACAAAAAACCCCCCCCCCAAAACTATTGAATCGAATGAATAATAGAACAATGCATGGCTTGATCAGAACATGGTGGAGAAACACTAACATAATAAAAAGGCAGACTATTACAGAGAGAGCTCAGGCGGGTGACAAAGCACAGTGTATTCCTATGGGACAGCATGTAGCCTGCTGCTCGTGTATAAAATGTATTGTTTTTTATTTTCCTTTTTTTAAATTTTGGCAGTTTGGGCGAAAAGCAATAAGGGGGCGGCTGCAGATTTGCCATATGTTTCATTCACAGAAGGCCATATTAGAGCATGAGGTGGGCGTATTTACAATACAGAACACGGTGATATAAAGAACCTGAAGCAGTTGGCAAATAGGAAAAGCCACTCATTCGGGTCATCCCAACACAGATGCATCGGTGGAGGTTATCAAACCCAGCGAAGATGAGATTATGCAAATGAGCACAAGGAGTATGTTCTAATGAGATTTATCAAAGTTGGTGCTGTAGCCATGGGCAGTTTGACTCATACACTCCGGTCTCCAGAAAATTACATCAATATCGTTAACATGGAGTTGCTGTCCCGCCAGAGACAGTGATGATGCATGATTATTTACAGTGAAAATTGATGGTGAGTTAATTGTAGTCTTGACAGAGATTATTACCAGACATACCAGACAATTAGAGTCTGCTGAGTCCTTCAAATCCAAACTTAAAACTCATCTTTTTGCCTTAGCTTACAATTAGTTGCCTTTAAGTTGAATGCTTCACAACCTATACTGCACGGCAGGTCGGTTTTCTGTCTCAATGAATTTACCAACCACTGTTCTGCCGACCAGATTATAGCATATAGATTATGACCAATTGATGACTTAATTGATTATGACTAATGACTATTGCAAACTGTTCTCTTCCCTCACATGTCTTTTCTCTCTCTCTGAATGATGTCTTCTCCTTTCTCTTTTTCTGTGTGTGAATGGTGTCATGTGAGTCTCCCTTGTGTGCACGTGCAGTCGGTTCCCCTCCCAGGTCTCCGTGGTGATGGTGGTCACCACTTGGACGCTGCCTGCCATTCCTCTCATCACATTTTCTTTTTATATATCTTATAAATGCATATAATTTTTGTTACATGATGATGCCGGTCGTGTGGCTTGGGTCCTGGACTGTTCCGGTGGCATCTGGACACTGCTTGGCATCCTGCGTAACATGTTCTTCATAAATGTTGTAGGTCCATTATAATTGTGTTATCCTCTTTCAATATTGTATTGTGTAAATTGCGTAAACACTACATCCATTGCACGTTGGCCGTCTTGGGAGAGCGATCCCTCCTCTGTTGCTCTCCCTGAGGTTTCTTCCTATTTTTTCTCCCTGTTAAAGGGTTTTTTTAGGGAGTTGTTCCTTATCCGATGAGAGGGTCTAAAGACAGGATGTTGTGTTGCTGTTAAACCCACTGAAGCCCAATTTGTAATTTGTGATATTTGGATACACAAATAAAATTGATTTGATTTGATTTGATACTCAACAAACCCAAGTTCTTAATTGAACATTTTTCTTTCTTTTTTTGTTGTTGTGAGAATGACTTCCCAGTTCCTCATATTCCTCCTCATACTTTTGAATATGAATCCATGTTAAAGCTATCCATAACACACGCTGAACTTTATAAGTAGACTGTACATTTTTCTAGCATTGAATCCCCCTCCCTTACTTGATCAACCTGGGCCCAATTTATGCACTCACTGTAAGTCCTTTCACACAGGTCTTCCCTGATGGGAATTCAAGGTAAAGGTAATGATGTCCAAAAGTACCTCTCCATTCAGGAGCAGTTAGGACTTAAGCCATTTCGCCAGCGGAGCCATGGAGTCTCGTAGTGGAAAAAAGAGGGGAGTGAGTGACAAGTTAATTGGCGGGATCGGTGAAGCTTGGGGTCCCAGTCCTGATGTGGAGGCCAGACGGTTGGGATGGTATGCCGGCTAATCCACCTTTGTCCTCCCCCTTTGCACAGGGACCGGCTCCTTTGAGAGCAAGGACTGACTCAAGTAAGTCCCTCAACAATCTGATGGCCCCAGGTCTGCTCAAAAGTCTCACAATGGTTGATTTTACTTTTAGTCAAACAGCCCTGAGGATGTACTTTTTTTTTTTTGGACATCTGAAAGGGCGATTGTTGCGATGTGATCTTTGGACCAATTAGAAGTTATTTGAAATGGCATGTTAATCTGTGATGATTAATAGCGTCATAATCTAAATCATCTGGGTACGCTCTTAGCGCTAACATGTTTTGTAGTGATTTCCTGTAACCTCTTGCATGCCCGGGTTTCAATAGCCCTAGATTTCAGCGTTGAAATTGTCATACACAGGGATTTTTCTGTATGAATTAAATACACTCACCCACCTGTCACAGTCAGAGAGATATGAGGTTAATGTTTCCTGCCCAGGGGGCACAGCTACATATACAGACTGAATTGAATGACATGGAAAACAGTGACAGCACCCATGTCGATCTTCTGGGGAGCTGGCTACATTTCCTTGTTGAACATCATAGCAACATAGTATGAACTCAGTGTGTTGCAAAAATTGAGATGAACATGAATCTGCAGAGGGATTATTCCACTGATTGTCAGTCGAAGATCTCCAGCCTGGATGTTGGCTCTGTGGTTGCTGCTGTATCTTCGAGAGATTAGTGTATGTGCACTGACTGAACCGTCATAGTCAAATAAGAATGACTGATAACTATGTAAATTATAAAAATTTAATTGGTGGGTGTCCGGGTGGTGTGGCGGACTAGTCTGTTGCCTACCAACACAGGGGATTGCCAGTTCAAATCCCTGTGTTACCCCCGGCTTGGTCGGGCATCCCTACAGACACAATTGGCAGTGTCTGCGGGTGGGAAGCTGGATGTGGGCATGTGTCCTGGTCGCTGCACTAGCACCACCTCTGGTCGGTCGGGGCTCCTGTTCGGGGGGGGGGGACTGGGGGGAATAGCGTGATCCTCCCATGCGCTACGTCCCCCTGGTGAAACTCCTCACCGTCAGGTGAAAAGAAGCAGATGGCGACTCCACATGTATCGGAGGAGGCATGTGGTAGTCTGCAGCCCTCCCCGGATCGGCAGAGGAAGTGGAGCAGCAACCGGGATGGCTTGGAAGAGTGGGGTAATTGCTCGGGTACAATTGGGGAGAAAAAATAGGAGGGGGGGTAACTGGTAAAGTCTACATTTGAAGCATTACAGAACAGCTTGACTTTTCTCTTTTAAGATAAAACACTCAACTGTAAGGATGCACACTCATATTTCTAGCCTCTAATCTTCCATCATTGCCTATTCATACCCCACTATGGGTCTGATTGGATTGGTTGGGAACTGCATGTAAGTATATGTTCTGATTGTCTCTATATCAGTGGTACATTGGCAGTAATTTTCATTGTAGTATAACCTTAGTAATGGCAAGTATTTACATAGCAACAAAGGACTGTGAGAACAGAGAGTAGACAAAGTTCCTCATTAAAAAAAAATCAATGAAAACCGTGTGAGCCATTCATCACAATTTAGATACTTAGCCTCATATTCCACACCTAGATGCCCAGCTTGATGTTAATGTCTGCACGGCACACCGATACCAGCCAGAGAGACAACTCAAAATATCCGGTCTGACACATGGGCTCCTCGCTGTCGAGATGGAGATTCATATTTCAGTTAGAGACTTTTATATTTACGACCTTGAGACTCTCAGTTCGATTGTATTTCTGTTCTGAATGGGAGACCTGGCTCCGTGGTAATTCTGAGGGAGTGTATGCATGTTAAAAATTACAGGGCGACCTGGAATGAACTTTACACAGTCCACGTTAGAAGCCAAGCAACGACATCTGACATCCACGTGTCCAACACGATGAGCTGAGAAATATTTGGCTCATTCTTGGCCAAACTTTACTTCTTTAAAAGACTCAAATGATCTCTGATCCCTTTTATCTAAAGTGAAAATCAAAAGAATAAAATAAAATATACCAGCGCCAATCTTCTCTATAATTCATATTAATTGGATGTTATGTGGAAGAGACAAAAGATGCTTCCCCCTTCCTGAACACAGATATTTCAAAGGACGCATTCTCAATCCCATTGTGAAGTACATTTCCATCAGGTGATAATTCATGTAGTTTTGAATTCATATC